>NC_143151.1:33870104-33985439 GCF_041381405.1 Jatropha curcas | reverse complement strand
AGCAGTGAGTTGAGAAAAGAAGAAAGAAAAGATTGAAGTCATTTTTATATACCGTGGAGAAAGTTGATGAGTAAGCCATGGAAGTCACCATTCTCAGAAAGGAGGTTGAGAAAGAAATCAACCACAAAGCCAAGGTACATCAATGGCTTGGCAATAAAGGCGAGGATCCTACGCACAATAATAGACATTAATATAACCATCCTGTGATAGGAAACAGCACCATCCTTTTCTTCCTCTTCAGAACTATCCAAGAACTTTCTACCACTTTTTGTGTCTCCCAACGCCAAGTACTTGAACAAGCTCCATTTTCCTGCCTTCTTTGGGCTCACAATCAGATACCTGTTTCTGTTATTGTTGTTATTCCCACCAAATTTTCTTTCATTAACATTACTGTAACCATTGCCATGAACATCATTATTGTGTTCAAGATTTGGTTCAGTAGTAGCCATGAATGTTAATGCTGTCTCTCTCACTCTTATTTCTCAATAATCCTAACAATGTGTACCAAGAAATTCAAGATAGGGTAACAGAGGAGAGGATGTTAATTTGGTATGGACAGATATATAGCAGAGTGGCAGTACTCTTGGAAGAAAAAAAAAAAGCTATACACCAAAACCAATTAAAAACAGTTTTTTTAATTCAACTGATGTATTTCTAATCATTCATTAGAAAAAAAAAATATTAATAATAATTTTTGAAAACCTCATTTTTTGATTAGTTTAGTACATGAATAATCTCGTACACTAAATATAGACAAGTCTTATCTCTCTTAAAAAAAAAAAAAATTAGGTCAAATAACTTTCTAGGGAATAGTAAAAATTTTATATTTGAATATCATGTGACAAAATGTATCCCTTACACCGCGTGGTCTCGATATGAGAAAAACAAATAAACATTATTATATCAACTAAGAACTTTATGAAATCTACCTCATGCCATTGAAACGTGTAATGTATTATTTTTTTAATAGTGTATGTACAAATTTTTAGTTGAAATTATTTTGGATAAAGGAGAATCAACTTATATTTATATTTCAATTAAAAAAAATTGTTAAATTTGAATTATTTTCTTTTAAAATTACTGAATTAAAATGATATTACAGGTTACATAATTCACCTCTTCAAATTTATTAAAAATAACTCAATATGAATACGACCCAATCAAGTGTTAGCTTAGCCATTGGCAAATCCAAATTGTTAATACTTACATTGGATTCTACCAAAATATTCCAATAATTTTTTGTCAAAGTTATTAGGCAAACATGGCCAATGTGGGCCTGCACGAACCCATATTGATATTGTATTGTGCAGAATACACAGACTGATGTTATGGCCACACGGCTATACCCATCCACGCGCAGAAGAGATAATGCTGTTGAAGTGAAACGAAAGACTACAAAGCTTTCTAACTTTTATTCATAATTGTCGTGAATTGTTGTTTTGCGCTTCCAGCTACGTGTTTTTTCTAAAGATCAAATTTGTATTCTTACTTTAAGGAGATTGAAATAGCTTTTCTGAAGATCGAACTTGTATTCTTACTTTAAAAAGATTGAAATCGCTTAGCATTCTAATAACACTTTGTGATTTAAAACTCGTGATTTTTGCCATAAATTTGTGAAATTAGAAGATGCAATTTCATGCATTGCAATTCGAAATTCCTTGTAGTAATGGACAGTGTGCACGAGCTACTTTATCCTACGCAGAAACGTCAACTTCAGTTTCTATGCGCCTGCACCAACTTGACGTGCCCATACCGCAGGCCGGCCAACCAGATGCTTGCAAGAGAAAGGAGCCATTTAAGAGCAGACAACACGTGAAAATTCCAAACTTAGAAATAATTTAATTTTTCCGAAAAATGAGGAGACTTAGAGATTCACCTTCAGATTAATTGGAGTTGGGATGCGTGAAAGATTGAGAATCGAGAAGACAAAAAAAAGCTGTGTGCGTCTCTGGAAAAAGAATCCTACTAAAACAGAGCAAAAAGTTTGAACTTCAAGGCATACACCAACCCACTTCTTAATGTTTTACAACACGTTCAACATTTTTCATTTTTTGCTTTGGACGTTTTTTTTTTTCCCGTAAATTAAATGTTTGGGATGTATGTCAATCTCATATTCATAAGTTTTGTCCACCGACATAACATTATGAACCATAGTAGTTCTCGTAAATTCATATTCATTTAAATGATGAAAATTCTAAGAATTTAAGTTTGAAGTCCCGTACTCCTCACATTATTATAAGAAGTAAGAAGACTAACTATATTTGATTTGTATCTCCAAATTTCCTTCGACATGGTAATTTTGAGATCAAATTTAATTAGACCTAATCATCGCTCGAAAAATAAGCTTGAGCTCAATACAAATTTAAATGTCCAGTCTCTTCAGTTCTGGACTAGGATGAAGTTAACAGGAGGGCTAAGAATAAAACGATCTTGAACAGATTCTAATGTTCGAGCTACACTCTCTAAGTTCGGTACTTTTTAATATTTAACATTAATAATTTGGAATAGTGCAGTTAAACTCATCAATTTAAGTATTTATCTAGCTAAATCAACATAAACAATCACAATCAAACGAGATTTCAACTATTTATTTTCATCATTCAATCGTTGGTACGATAATGAGAAAAAAAATATCAAAACAAAAAACAAATTTACATCACCAGCAGAAGCAGAAATTGTGATTTCACCTGACTAAGAAAAAAAAAATTCTAAAGTTCGTTGCTTTTTTATGATGATTGATCTGAAATGTATAAATGAAATGACTACACGAGTAACCATACCAGAACCAAATGATAGTTACAGAAGAGCGGAGAGCTATTTAGAAAGAGGACATCTGAAGAAGACGATCCCTTCCAAGCCTGACAGAGTTAACATAATTTACAGGGGAATGATCAACAATACCAGGGAATGCTAGTCCCATTGCCCTAAATAACAAAGAGAACCACCCTTCCTTGTACTCTGGCCCATACATGTAACCCATTATAAAGCTTCTGATCAACTCCCATATAGCATTCAAGTACAATGGAATTATATATCTCAGCCCGAAGAAATTTGGGTCTGGCTCCTCATCCATTTTCTTCAACCACAAACAAAAATAATCGGTTTTTTACATTTTTTTTTTTCCATCAAACCTAAATAAACTATTGCCAAAAAAGCATATATAGATAAAAGGGAATAGCTGAAACGTGTACCTGTTCATTGTAGAAGCTGTCACAGTAAAGGCAAACTCCAAAATGCTTGTACAAGAAGGTTTTGTCATCATAAGGCAACCTAGGAACAAGATCATTACAATAAACCACCCTAAAGTATTTAGGAACAGGATGGTCCAAACGCTGTTCCATAAACTTCACTAATTGCATATTCCCAATTCTTGGCTGCCCAAATGTGTATATACCAAGTAATTTTTGCATCATCTCCATCTCCTCATGTAGCACTAGCACTGTTGGAAATAATATAGCAAGTGCTCCACCTAAGCTGTGTCCAGTTACTACAAATTTAGCATTTTTGTGCTTTCTAAGTAATCTTCTTAGTTTCCTTCTTACAGCATAATATGCACCCTTCTTCACCATTTCAGGTGAAATATTCCCCTTCTCAGATACTGATGACTGATCTAATGTGTCAGAATCAGCATCTGAAGATTCTGATTCTGATGAGCTTGTGGGATCATTATTGTCAGCAATATTGGAGTATTTCATGCTGTTTTTGTTTTGAGTAAGGTGGTCTTTGAAGGTTGTTGTGTTAACTCTATTGCCCAAACCTAATGCTTCTAAAAATCCCATATGCACTTTTCCAAAATTGGGAATTTCATACCATGAATAATCAAAATCAGTACACCAATCATCAGCATCAAAAGGTTCTGTCCCTCTAAAGCTAATCAATATCAAATTTGCATCTGCGGGCTTGTCACAAAATATGAAAACTTGGGTACAGTTCTCGTTTTGGAAATCTATCAAACAGTTTGACAACAAACGCCAAAAACATTATCAATAGACCGTATGTTATAAAGCTGATCCCAAAAACACTTTTTAAAAAAAATTTACCGTTCCAGCAGTTGTAGAAATCCACAAAATGCATCTGAAATTAATAATATTTGTCATCATAAGTGATTTCCAAACCTCACGGAAAGAAAAATCATCATTACTTGACTGCATTTACCTTCCAGTGATTAACAACAATATTATGAACAACTTTGGCATTCTCATAAGCTAACTTGGAAGCCATAATGCAAAGGTCCATAAGAGCTCTGTTTCCCAATTCTACTTTGAGGCCTCCATCTTCAGAAACAGAATTTTCTATTTGTTCTACCAAGTTTTCAGCTTTATACAGGTCTATTCGCCCATCCATATGTCCTATTGCACTTATAAAGGTCTCTGTGCCTCTCTGAGGAATCACCACTTTTGCTGCATGTGCATCCAATATACATCATTATTATAAATAATTCAAATTAATTTTTTCTGTAAAATAATTATCATAATTACAATACTGCATACCACGGAGTAAGTTCCAGAGTAATCCCAAGAGGTCTCCATTTTCAGACATGAAATTAAGGAAGAACTCCAGAACATAGCCAGTGTACTCCATTGGCTTGCCAATCAAGCGAAGGATTTTACGAACAATTATAGATACTAATATGACCCACCTGTTATCAGTTGCTTCATCACTTATGATCACCTCTTCCTCTGAACTCTCCAAGAATCTCACTCCACTCTTTATGTCAGAAAAGACCACGTATCTCCATATGTCCGTTATACCTCCTTTCTCTGGCTTCACCATTAGATACTTGAATCCCTCTTTTTCATCAAGTTTTTGATTTTGGTCATCACACATAGCCATGAATAAGTGTCACTTGATAATATGAAGGTTAGTTTCTTTCCTTATCAAGAAAAAGAATTCAAGATTCAAGATTATTGAAGAAGAGGATGTAAAAAGAGCAATCAAAGATTGGATATGAGGTAGATAAAGATTGGATTGGAGTTCTTGCGGTTACGTTTACGATCAAACCGACACAAGATATGATGATATCTCAAAATATTATTATTTTTTCCATTTGTCGTGAAATGCATGAGATCACATCACGCGGGTGCAATTCAAAAGAAGTATGATTGTGGCTTTTCTTTATGGGCCTTGAAAGCGGTCCAGTAGGCAGTAGGAGCACTACCCATAATGTGCATGCACAGATTCTGTTATTGACCTGGAACTATTATTTTCTTTTTTTTTTTTTTTAATTCCCATACGCATATCGAATTAAAAATTAAAAATAATATTCAATTAAAACCAAACAAATAAAGTTGGACTGAGAATATCAAACCCATTATGATATGGAGCAATTTACTTATTAATTTCTAAATTAAATTACATATTATTATGATGGGGTGGTATTAATCTTACTGTTTAATTATTCTATTAATTTTAATTTATTCATACAATAGTAATTTTCTAGTTAATCCAAATTTGATTTTTCCTATTTAGCTAATCTTCGTTAATTTATAGTATTCTTCCCATTTAAGTTAATAATAAATAAAATAAATAAATAATTTGACCATGCAGGGGAAGGCTTGGCTTGTCAATTTTCCTTTTTAATCTTGGAGACCTCGAAAGCCGTAGATAAGCTGCCAACTGCAAACTCTCTCTATCCACTTCAGTTAAGAAAACACAACTGCAAAAGCTATATCTGTGAAGTTTGCTTATACGCACTTGAATTTCTTTTTGCTACTCTACGCAATATTAGAAAACAGAAAAAAAAAAAAAAAAAAAAAAAAAAAAAAAAAAAAACATCCATATTTATATAACGCCAAACCTGTAAACCAGGCTTATACTAACAGAAAAGCAATCCACTTTGTCCTGGAAAGAATTGACTTGGAGGTACATGGAGATGGAAATTATAGATGATGATGGTCGGTCGTGACGGAAGTAGAAAAAATGAAAACGGTTAAAATATTTTTTCTTTAATACATTGAATTCGTCTCAATTAGCATTAAAATTATAATCTAACGATAAAGATATATACAAGTCGATAATAAATTTAGATTTGAATTTCTGCAACCAACGCAAAAAGAAAAATTGCCTTAACGAGTACGAAGGGTTGCAGAAAAGCGCAAATTGTGCAAGAGATAAATGTCAACCCCAATTTCCAAACTTAAAGATACAGCAAATCAAAAGCTGGCAAAGACTTGGCCCAACCCAACCATTCTATTTTGTATTCCCATCTACAAATCAAACCTAATATCTTGTTATTATGGTAATTGCCTTATTGGTATCTCAACATCTAATACAACCATTAATTATTCAATGTTTGAAATTCAGTTTTTTAAGATTAATTCCCGTTCTCTTTCGACGGTAAAAGAACCGGTTCGAAGGAAATTTTGATCGTAAAAAATTGAATTTATAACTTAAATTATAGTGTCAGCTCTATACGTATTATTTACCATTGAGCTACTTCGCGTGCATCAATTGAGTCAACAGTTTGACTCATATACAGAATATAAATAAAATTTTCCTAATTTGTTACTATTACTTATTAGTGTCCAAACGGGTCGGGGGCGTACCGTAATGTAAGGACTAGGATGAAAAATTCGAAAATGCCACCGACAAGACAACCGACACGATTCCATTATTATTATAATTAAAAAAAGTGCAGACGTGGATTTTGCAACGGTAGACAACCTGTCCGGTCCGGATATTCAAAGCCCTACACAAAACATATGGCCGTGGCACGCACTCATTTGTGGGGATACTAATTTTCATAAAAAAAAAAAAACTTTTAATATCTTTTTAGAAAGATAAATTATTTTTTAAGGAAAAAATCAATATATATTCCACAGTAACACAATAATAATAAACGAACTGAAATAATGCAAATTAATTTATATTTTTTAAAAAATTAACTTATCACAACAAAATTACAATTTAGAATTATTAGAAAAATATATTTTTTTAAATGGGTGGAATGTTAATATCAGCTCACCTTAGGATTATTTACCTCTCAATAAATCAAAAAAAAAAAAAAAAACAAATGATGAGGGTGTCCTTATGGACCTTATCATTCTAGAAAAGTAGAAAGAAAAACGGGTAGTTGCCACGTCGGCTGCCTCCCAATACACGTGTCAGTCGCCATGACCTCCCTGTTGTTTTTAACTTTGGCCCTTCCTGATATTTTTTTTGTCATTTGAAAATATAATTAAATCCTGATATAAATTAAATCGAGTTTAAATATCGTAATATTTGATTGTATTGCTCATAAATTTAATTAATTATTTAATTTATTTATATAATAAAAATAATTTTAACAAATAAATTCAACTAATGTTTAAATCTGAAATTCCAAACTGTTGCAAAATCATAAACAAGAATTTTCTGTGGTTAGGGAACGAATTGAAGGTACCTCAATCAAGAAAACAACCCTAACTCTCAACAGAAGCAAAACAAATAACAAATAAATGAAAGAAAATGATTCTTTACCGACTTTAATGGCTACTATTCCTTAACTACCACCAAATCTTATAATCAATCAAGAATCCATTTTTTTTAATATAAATATGTCAATTCTGAGTTTCTGACTCTGTATTTCTACTGGTATTGCTATTATCCCATTCGTGCCAGCAAAGTTGTTAAATTTGTTGTTGATAGTATTATTTATTATTATATAAATGGAAAATCAAAACAACAAAAACAAGAAAACATTGCTCAGCTACCTAACACATACCGTTCTGACATTGACCGGCATATATTCTTATAATCCTAAGTTACCAGAATTATGCTTTTTGCTTGGTTTTGTTTCTTAATTAATTAGAAGCTAAGTCTAACTTTAAAAAACTATAATTTAACACGGGTTTATCGAGGAATCATGTTTTTCATATAAATTTTACTTGTAAAGTCAAAAAATTTTATAGAGTATTGTATAAATTTTATCTAAATACTATTTCGAGTTAGAGTTTTATCGATCAATACTAATGTACCTCTTGCTTACATGTTGCTAACTCAAAAAAGAGCAAAGAGAAAAGAAGAAAGGGTCTCTGTACAAGAGTCTCGTGAACTCCCGTTGAGTATGGCCAAAATGACGTGCTTAAAAGTGACATTTCAATCATAATTTCTAGTAACGATAGCTCTATTTCAAAATTTCTTCTTATTATATGATCAATCATTCAATCTCATTACAGAATCTTTTTCTTCCTGCGTCATTATTAGCATAATTTTATCAAAGATAGTTGTAAACCAAGAGAAGTTTATTCAATTCTCTGTAATAAATAATCCTTGTTGAGAGCTACTGCTTGCTACTATTATACCTGTTCATTTCTTTAGGGAAATAAATTTAGAAAAGGATATAATAAAAATATTTACAGTAGATACAGTACACCTACCAAAACAGAAATCTATCCTTTTTCCTCTTTTCTCGTTTTTTGGTTTTACAAGTGTGAAAATTTTAGAAGAAAATCCAAGAAAAAGAAAAGTGCTCTGAGAGAGAGAGAGAGAGAGGGGGTGAGAATGTGATAAAATAATAAAAATAGAGGAGGGGATTCTCTATTCTGTGGCTTTGGATTCTTCTGGCAAATCGTGCCTGCCAGCTTCACTTGGACTAGGGAAGGAAAGGGTATGGCTAATTAAGTATAAAAATCCTTTCTGGAAAATTAAAAAGAAAATATAAAAGAAGGGCTAGCAAGTCATTAGGCCAAGGCCTTGTCTTGGTTTGTGGGTAAGGCTCGACACAGTGTGAGAAGGTGGTAATGGAGATTTGGAGAAGGGGTGAACTTTTTGTAACAGTGATAATCTGCATTCTGGGTTACATCAATGGTGACAATACAGATCCAAATGATGGTAAGTTCTGTTGCTTGACTCTCTGTTATCTGCCTTTCTTTTTGATTCTTTTATTTGTGTTTCACAGATAGATTTGCATGTACTGATCCTTGCCTCATCTGCATTTCTTAATAGTTCTTTTTATTTAGCTTCTTCATTACTACTTGGTTTGGACTGCTGCTTATGACTTGTTATGACCACAAAAGGTTCCTCTTGTTCTGATGCATTTGCAGATTTCTCTCTCTTTCTCTCTCTCTCTCTCTCTCTCTCTCTCTCTTTCTTTTTATATGTTTGAGGATATGAGCAGAAAGTGTTTTCACTGCTAATAAGGCAGATTGGTGTTGAAACTGTGAAAATCAGTTATGGGTTGGGGAAGTACTGCTTTTTTGTTTTATCTCTTTATATTATACAATCTTCATTTTTGGAAAGGCAGATTGAAATACTGATCGGATTTTCTTGGTACCCAAAAATTGTTGATGGAAATTTAGTATCTGCAATTGCTGACACTTGGCCTTGATGTCTCTCATTTAAGATGGACTTATGTGCGTGTTTTAATGTTTGATAGAGAGAGAAAGGCTTGAGAAAAGCTTTCTTAGGTCTTGATTTACCCTGTATCAGACATGGGTTAGTATAATGCCAAGAAACATAAGGTTGTTTGGAACATTTCTCACTTTGGCATCTTTTAATTTTCACATCCCACTATTCCTAATAGTTTCTTCCTGCTTCTCAAATTGGTTATGCAATTTTCCTGGTTCATAAATGCATCATGTGTGGATTAAAGCAGCAATTATTTAGTGGATCTTTGAGACTGAGTGATCCATATGAAGTATTGGCTACAAGTTTCTGTAGGTGAGTGTTGAATATCAAGTTTTGCAGTTTTTGGGACTTCATTATAGCCACTGGTTTATTTCAAAAGCCAAAGAGACTGATTTGATAGAAGCTTTTGGTTCATTTAGTCTAAATTACATGTTGAATTGTCACCTTAAAGATCAAATTGAGAGTTGATGATATTCAACGAATCAAATGTTCATAGAATTTCAAGTCTAAATGCGCTTCAGGATATGTCAATGCTGATTATTTGCTTGCCACAGGCCTAAACTGCTAGTCATTATTATGTCAAACTATCCTTCAACCCTTTATTTCTGATTTTTGAATAAGTAAAAGTAACTTATCTGGAAAGGAGGGAAAAAGAAGAAAACTTTGGGACATGAAAAGTATACCAAGAAAGGGGGAAGACAGACGAAAGACGATATGTGTGCCTAAACTGTTTATCTCCACAGTTTAAAAATTTGGATGGAGCCTTCAATTTAAACTTGAAAGCTTTTATCTTTCAGAAGTCCTATTCATTTCCTTGCAAATCTGGAAACGTGGTGAAAGAAGCTTTCTTAATGATGCTATAAAATAGAATTTATCATTTTCATCCTGAAGGGAAAGATACACTTGCTGGTGCTCCTCAGTTCTCTTGGTCAATTAACTGCATTTCTCATGGTAAATGGCAAGCATCTATATGCTCTAAAGTTTATGAAGACTGAAGTGCGAAAACTCTATTATGAATGTTACTCCATTGCAAGGCATTTCCAGAAGCAGTTACTGTGACTATGCCTCCAAATTTAGGCATAATAAGAGTTGATATTCTGTTGCTATAGACAAATTAAATCCCTGAAATGCTAATTCTGGAATCCAGACAGACCTTTGTTTGAGATACTAAAAGCTTAATTGACTAGCAAACATCAACAAACAGTGTGGACAAATGAGGACTGATCTACCTTAGATGTATAGAAGTGATTGCTATAAATGGATTCTGTATGTGGCAATACTATCCATTTTTTCTTTTTTTTTTCTCCCATTTATTTCTGTACCAAGAGCTATATTACCCATTACTCTTTTTTTTTTTTCCATTCAAAGTATTGAGTTGCTGTGTGTGTGTATGCAAACTTGCTTGGTGATTGTGGCACTAGTAAATGATATATTTATTCTATTTGCTACCTGCTGATGTGCAGCGTCTGCGTTAAGAGGCATGTTTACCAGTTTAGGTTCGCCTGGCCAGCTAACTCAATGGAAAGCAAATGGTGGTGATCCATGCGAAGAGTCCTGGAAAGGTGTTACGTGCTCGGGCCCACGAGTCACAGAAATGTGATCTTCTATTTCATGTTTAATTCTTTATCGCGTGTTACGCTCACACAGTGCCATAAGCACTGATTATGGCTTACTCAGCACTGAAAATATATATTTTCTATTGCTTTTTGCCAGTAAATTATCTGGTCTTGCACTCTCTGGACAAATGGGTTACCAGCTTGCAAGCTTGACAGCATTAACAAACCTGTGAGATCAATGGTCTTAAAAGTATTGCATTGGTACTCTTAGTATTTATGTATTATCTTGAGATATTTACCTGGTTAACTTTTCTGCAGAGACATGAGCAACAACAATATTGGAGGTGGTATACCTTATGGACTTCCTCCAAACCTGACACAACTGTATGCTCCGCTCAGGATCTCTATTTTATTTATTTATTCCTCTATGATATTTTGATGATTTATGTCGGATGCTCTTTTTTGTGCAGAAATCTTGCTAGTAATCAATTTACTGGAGATATCCCTTATTCCATATCTATGATGACTAAGCTTACATATCTGTGAGTGACTTTCAGTTGTTCATTCTCTGATGCTACTTATCCAAATTCTAAAACTAATATCCGCTTTGTTCTCCATCCTTTCTTTGGGAGAGCAGGAATATTGCTCACAATCAGCTTCAGAATCAATTGAATGACATGTTTGGAAAGCTTTCATCCCTGTCCACACTGTGAGACCTCCTCTGTTTCTTTGTCATATGGTTAAAAGTGCAATTTCCTCATGTCTTTGTCGTTTGAAAGAAGTTAATCATTTTTGTTGATGTGCTCAGAAAATTACTAATGACACTCTTGAGCACTTCATAATTGATGTGGCTAGGAGAAAATTTGATGTTTCTACTATTGTTTTGCAAATTCGAAACATCTGTTCTTGTTATGTTTTGCTAAAGAGGGGTGCTTTTGTATGATTATTGGTTGCTGGATTTGCATTATCTCCTATAAGATGTGATTCAAATTTCCTCATTGAGTGAAAAAAGGTGTAAGAACATGAAGATCGTTTTAGAGAATTTAGTGAATAGAAGCATCAATTATTTCTGTTCTCATTACAGGGATATCTCCTTCAACCAACTGTCAGGCAACCTACCTGAGAGTTTTAGCAACCTTTCAAGCATGACCTCGATGTAAGTTTCTTAAAGATCATATTCTCTGGTTCCTGGTTACCATATTGTCTTGCTCTCTTTTTCTAACTTATGATTTCACAGGTATTTGCAAAACAATCAATTTACAGGCACCATTGATGTCCTCGCTGATCTTCCTCTTAAAAATCTGTGGGTAGCCAGCATAACATTTAAATTTATTAGGCACATCTTTATTGTCTTTCCTTACAGTTGAGGCATTATATGGCTGCTGATTATACTTGCACTTTTATTTCCAGGTATATTGGAAATAATCATTTTACTGGCTGGATTCCTGAACAGTTGAAGGGCATTAATCTGCAGTAAGCATTTTACAATATCAGAAAATTTCTGGTTGTCATGATGGTTTCAGAAAGAAACTTCTTACAAATTTAATGAGTAATCTTCACTATAGGACGGATGGTAACAATTGGAACTCAGGCCCTGCTCCCCCACCTCCACCTGGTACTCCTCCGGCCCACAAAAATCCAGGTCACAAATCGGGTGGCAATAACAGTCCATCTGATGGGGATGCTGGTGGTGGCAGCAAAAAATCAGGCATAGGGGGTGGTGGTATAGCTGGAATAATCATATCCATCTTTGTTGTTGGGGGGATTATAGCATTCTTCTTTGTTAAGAGAAGATCAAAGAGGTCATCTTCAGATATAGAAAAGCTTGATAATCAGCCATTTGCGCCTCTTGCCTCGAGTGAAGTACGAGGTAAGCAAAGTTTTCTGAGTCTCACATTCAGTTGGAAATAATTTCTCGATCATCTCTATTCTTTTAGTCATTCTGCTGCTTGTCCTGTTGTATTGACAATGGGATTTGTCTGCTATTCTCCTGTTAGAAATGAGGAAAATATGTTTGCTATTTACTATCTAGGAAAACAGCAAACAGATTATGTGTAGTCATGCTGAGTTTATTAAGACGTTAAATTGATTAGCTTTAACTTTAATTTTTGTTGCTAATAATTGCAAAAATGCAACTGGAGAATCTGAAGTAATCGAACTATAGGATAAAAAATGCCAAAGAAATACACGGCAAAAATGCTATATTGAATATTGCTTAAGTTCTCTTACTTTAGCTTTGTCTTCTATGGGGAATAGGTAAGCCTTAGATTGTTGGAGTTTGTGATCTTAGTTCAACTGAAGGAAACCTTCGAACTAAACATGCAGTTGGAAAACTTCTGGATTACAATTTAAACTGGTCTTAGCTAGCTAGAGGTTTATAGTTTCTCATGTGCTGAATTGTATTGCAGAAATGAAGTCTGTACAAACTTCCTCCACAGTTAATACAAAGACATTTGATACCTCAGCCTCCATAAATCTTAGACCTCCACCAATTGATCGCAATAAATCATTTGATGAAGATGACTTTTCAAAGAAGCCTATTGTTGTCAAGAAACCAGTAAGAGCTCCTGTAAATGTGACATCATACTCTGTAGCAGATCTGCAGATAGCTACTGGTAGCTTCAGTATTGACCATCTTCTGGGTGAAGGGTCTTTTGGACGAGTTTATCGAGCGCATTTTGATGATGGGAAGGTATACTATTCTGACCTGCGAAAGCCGCTTGAATAATTCAGTTTAAGGATACGACAAAAAATTATCTTATGTGCCTCTTTTCATAGTTCATGCTGAAGTCCCCTTTCCCTATCATGATTAATATATCCATAGATGAATATATCTTTTGGAATGATTTAGTATTATTGAAGGCAAAACTTTTCTTTTGTTTGACAATGATGTAGGTTCTTGCTGTGAAGAAAATAAATTCATCCGCTCTTGCCAGTGACATGTCTGATGATTTTATAGAAATGGTTTCAAAAATCTCTGAGTTACATCATCCAAATGTGACAGAGCTCATGGGCTATTGCTCAGAGCACGGGCAGCACCTCCTGGTCTATGAGTTCCATAAAAATGGATCACTGCATGACTTCCTGCATTTGTCAGATGAAGACAGCAGGCCTTTGATATGGAACTCCCGTGTCAAGATAGCTTTGGGGACTGCACGTGCATTAGAGTAAGTCAAAACACACACACACACACACACACACACACATGTTCTCATATTATCTTTCCCTGACCCGTCGCTCACCCACTCACTCAACACATTCTGTTCTTTCTAGCTATTTCGTACTTCGCTAATTCTAACACTCAACTACTACTATTATTAATAACAAGCAATGAGTGACTTCAGTACTAATATTTCTGGTTGATGTGAACATAGTATTCTTTATAAGTGCAGCACACTTGCACAAAATATTTGTTAAAAGTTCATTATTGGAATTCAGAAGCTGCTTATTTCTTATTAGTCTGAGATATTGGAATTAGAATTTTAGGAACCCAGATATTACAAATTATGCTTCCCTCTATGATGAATGGCCTTCCTGGTACTGAAGAAGGGATGTTTTCAGGTACCTGCATGAAGTATGCTCACCATCTATTATTCATAAAAATATGAAGTCAGCAAACATATTACTGGATGCTGAGCTCAATCCTCACCTTTCAGACTCTGGCCTTGCAAGCTTTCTTCCAAATGCAGATCAGGTGATTTTGAATATCTTCCAAATTTTGTTGGTAATCTAATGACTGGCTTTATTTAATGTGGAAAAGTAGGTTTTCTTGAGTATCGTATAATTACCTTACTTGATTCCTATAATATGAGTTTGCATGTACATGTTAACTTTTTTTTTATCCGGGAGATAAACTTCTGCATGGCTGATCCTTTTCTGCATTATTTTAGTTTGACAGAAGAACAGATGTCTTGTGGTATATGCTGAAATTTTTAAGTTTCTTTTCATGTGCAGGCACTGAACAATGATTCAGCATCTGGATATGGTGCACCTGAGGTAGCCATGTCTGGTCAATATACTCTCAAGAGTGATGTTTACAGTTTTGGAGTTGTCATGTTAGAGCTTCTCACTGGACGAAAACCATTTGACAGGTGAAATGTTGAAATCGTATAACATGATCCGTTGTTATCTCACCCTGTCTCCCTTTTGCTCTCTTAGTTTGACAGGAACCACGCCATTAGTACTTTCATTATCATGTTAATCATAACTTAGAAATAAATTGAGTTAGTTTCTGATCATACCATACAAAACATCTTTCAGCTCAAGGCCAAGATCCGAGCAATCATTGGTTCGATGGGCCACACCTCAGCTCCATGATATTGATGCACTGGCTAAAATGGTTGACCCAGCTCTCAAAGGGCTCTACCCTGTCAAATCTCTTTCCCGATTTGCTGATGTTATTGCCCTCTGTGTCCAGGTAAATTTCATGTTTGAGGCATGTCTGTTTCGTTTTAGAAGGGGAAATAGTGTTCTCCCATTTTTGAGCACCACTAAAGTTTTGATGCATATTTTCCCTGTCTTGTGGCAGTCGGAGCCAGAGTTTCGACCACCCATGTCAGAAGTTGTTCAGGCATTGGTTCGTCTAGTTCAGCGAGCTAACATGAGCAAGAGAACGGTTGGAAATGATCAGGGAGCATCGCGGCAAGCAGACAACCTTGACACGCCTGATTACATGTGAAATGTCAACAATGCTCACGTTAGCATGTTCCGATGTTAAATATAACAGATCAAGTAGTCCTCTCTCTCATCTTATCATTTCACTCTTCAAGTTTATTGGAGATAGTTTTCTAGTTTAATCTTTTCGGATGGAACACATGATAGAATTAGGAGTTTGATACAGTTTGTTAAAATATTTATATGGTTGAGCTAGCTTTCTTCTTGTTATATTCTATAAATCTCCTATTCAGATTGAGCATCACAATCAGCAGAAGTTTGGTCCCCTTTACTTTCCTTCCCACCTTTTGCTGTCAACTCATATTTGTAAATTGAAAATGCTTTTTTTGGGAATAAAAGCTTGGCAGTGGGTTCTTCTCCAGGGTTTAAGAATGATCCCATTGTATACTATTTGTTTGTACATCACTATTTATCTTTTCAAATGATTGCTATGGTATTTTATACGTTGCAATATTTAACCTTTCCTTTCCTGCATGGTATAACACTGGAGAGGATTACAGGCTCACTACTGGAATGCTAAGCAGGAACAAGTTCACTCGTACTTCTCCTAAAAAATTGCGACTCAACTTTCACTTTAACAATAAGCATTTCAATTGATACTTCAATTTACAAAATCATTCTATTGAACCTTTTAAATTTTATAAGATCGATTAAATAGTTGCTAAATAATTGAATGACGAGATTAATGATTATAAAACTTCATATTAAAGCATTAAATATAATAGAATAGGGCGGCAGAAAAATTGACTTAGATGGTGACGTAGCGTTATACATTGGAAAACAACAAAGCATCAAGAGGTCTATGAAGCAATACTAGAAATCCAAGCAACAAAAGATTCAAGTCCACGATACAGCCCTCATTCATCATATTCATCGCCTGTTTAGATTTATAAGCAGCATCTAGTTGTACACCATGTATTTTGGGGTTGCACTGAATTTCTGGTATCCTTTAATTACTTTGTTCACTGCATCAAGGAAGTCTTTCTCTGTCACTGTCTTCCTCCGTGCTCGAATTGCAAACATGCCAGCTTCAGTACATACACTCCTAATATCAGCTCCTGAAGTAGAAATCCATATCAGAAAAATAATAATCTCAAATACACTGGCAGTAGTCACGTGAGTGTCTCATTTTATCAATTTAGTGTAATAATGCAAAAGGCAGAAAGCATTATACAGTTGAATCCACTCGGAATCATCCTTACCGGTTGAATTTGGGCAAAGCCGAGCCAAAAGCTCAAACCGGATATCTCTTTCGCAATTCATTGTTCTTGTATGGATCTTAAATATCTGAGTTCTACTTTCCAAATCCGGAAGACCAAACTCCACCTTACGATCTAATCGTCCAGGACGCAATAGTGCTGGATCTAGGGTGTCAGGCCTGAAACAATAATTCAACCCACAACATCAAGAACTAAAGGTATAATAATCAGTGCTATTTATGAAAATTTTGGACTTCAACAACTAAAGCCTTACAGGTCCATGGATAGAAAAAGAAAGCATAGAAAAGCTAGTACTTGGTTACATAAAGGCAGACAACTGAGAAAAGAGCACTATAGAACAAAATTGACTTCAAATTGCCTGTATATTACAAAGGTTGTACATAATGAAGTCGCAGAATGATTAAATTTTACCTGTTTGTTGCCATAAGAACTTTATCCATGGATAGAAAAAGAAAGCATAGAAAAGCTAGTACTTGGTTACATAAAGGCAGACAACTGAGAAAAGAGCACTATAGAACAAAATTGACTTCAAATTGCCTGTATATTACAAAGGTTGTACATAATGAAGTCGCAGAATGATTAAATTTTACCTGTTTGTTGCCATAAGAACTTTTATGTTTCCACGGGCATCAAAACCATCAAGCTGATTCACAATTTCAAGCATTGTACGCTGGACTTCATTGTCTCCACCCACACCATCGTCAAAACGTGCACCACCTATAGCATCAACTTCATCAAAGAATACAATGCAAGCCTTCTTTGAACGTGCCATCTGCAGCAGAAATATTTTAGCTCAAGTAAAGATGCATAGTTCCAGTATTGAGTAAACATGCAAATAAATAATGAATGACAAGAACATGTAAATTGTTAACATGCAGCTTTAACCTGAAAAAGCTCGCGAACCATCCTTGCTCCTTCACCAACGTATTTCTGAACAAGCTCGCTTCCAATAACTCTAATGAAACAAGCATCAGTTCTATTAGCCACTGCTCTAGCTAAAAGTGTTTTCCCAGTTCCAGGAGGACCATAGCAGAGAACACCTTTAGGAGGATCAATTCCAAGCTTCACAAATTTCTCAGGGTGAAGCATGGGTAGTTCAACAACCTATGACAGGTTCAAACATATCAGCATCAGATATATGAATTTAGACATGTAGTCATACACATCAAACATGTAAAAAGAAATTGAATATAAAAAGGCAATTTGCAGCCCCCAAAAAATGATATAATATAAACATATAAGGAGGGAGCTTTATATACTTCTCGCATCTTTTCAATCTGCTCCTTACATCCACCAACGTCATTATATGTCACATCAGGTTTCTCTTCCACTGTCATCATTGTCACACTTGGATCAATTTTTGGAGGCAAGGGAATCTGTATCTGATACTTGTTGCGATCTACGCTGCAATGAAAAGACATATACAGTGAATACATTCACCACCAAACCAGTGAATGCTTATGGATATGAGAACAAAATTTATAAATAAGAAAGGAGAAAAATGGCATTGGCCAAAGTGGGGAAGGAAATAACATAAAATGGTAAAACACATAACCAAAACTCATATAGCATAGTTTATGGTCTGATAGAGGCAGTGTGCAGTCAAATTCTTGATTAGAGAATATAAAGAAAGCCTACCCAACACGCATGCCTTCTTCTATATCAGTTGGCGATACCTTGTCACCCAGCCCAACTACAAACTGCAGTTAAGACAATAATAAAAAAAAAATTAAACATCAATCTGCATGGGACAAAATCCATGCCAAGTTTTTCTGTAATAAAAGCTAACAAAAAAAAAAAAAAAAAGAAAAAAGATATAAAACCAACACTTCCACATAGGAGGAAAAGTGTGCTTACCTTTTAATCACTAAAATAAAGAAAGAAACAAAGAAAACAACATGATGGTTCCAAAGACCCTTCCCCCCTCAATATAATCATGTAATATTTTGCTAAAATTTACAGGCCTCAAAGATTAAATGGTATACCTTTGCAATTTGTTTCACATTTATTACATATTTGGCATCCTCAGTGTTAGGATTTATAATCTTTGTGCACCTTGCCACCTGGTTGGTAGAAGAAGTTAGTGCTCCAGAAAACATAATACAAGTATATACAATACCTCCTTTAGTAAATACATACTTGAAGAGGCTGCTCCTCCTGCATCATTTGCTTGTCAGATACAAGATCCCACTGGCTGGGTGCAGCTAAACCAGTGTCAGACTCCTTGATACCTTTTACAATGAAAAGAAATATTACTAACAGAATTCAAATATAATTAACCAAACAAAAACATTCAGATAAGCCGGATTTTGAAGAGTATGGACCAATCAAATATATAGAACTAAAAACAATTTGATAATTTGGTTCTCATTAGATTGTGGGTAATGAACAATCATGTCTATTAACTTGGCCTTGTGGCTTCAAGGGCTGGTCACTTGATTCTCATGTGAGATGTACGCATGAACTCATCAAAAATTGGAGAATCATGGATTAGCCTTTCAACAAAATCAAGCTAATCACCCTAGTAAATTCTCTCAACCATCTTTAGTCATCATCCTTCTATACATAAGCTGTGGGATAAAACATCCTTCTATACATAAGCTGTGGGATTTTCTTTCAATCGATTGTTAATCCCCACTTGAAAGTTCTTTGCCTTTTTTAATGAAAGTAGAGTAATTGCATGTAATTTAGAAACAGCTCACGTGGAAAGCAGAAACACAAACCATACCACATAGATCATTTACTTTCTTAGCCATTTCCTTTATTTCCTTCTCGGCTTTCTTAATGCTATTAGAATATGGTCCTAATCCCTGCAAAAGATATTAAATCTGCTCAGAAGAATATATTACAAAAGAAAAAGGGACAGAAAAATAAGTGTAATAAATTTTTTGTTTTTAAGGTTACCCAGTAAATGGTAAAATTGAATAAGAGATCACGAATGAAATTGGATGCACCTAACATGAATTTGAAGAAAGCATGTAATTAACAATAAAATCTAACACATAAGATACGGCAGACTGCTATAAAATATCAGCTACATGCCATCATCCTATGTTCAAAGAGAGACAAAACAGATATTTTTAAATAAATTTGAAGCAATTAATGAATAATAAAGGTACTAAACCATAAGACTTGGAAGCAACCAGTCAGCTGAAGCCCAACAATTACGAGCTCAGAGTATCCTAACAGTGCTAACAGTATAAAGCAACAATAAAAACTAACTGAACAATCGAATCGGAGAAGCAAGGGGTAGAGAGATAAGGTCAAATTAGGGTTTTGAAAAAAGCAGAAATTGTTAAGAGAAACAGACTTAGGAGGGAAAAACGTTACATAAGTTTTGAGAAGAGCGATGTCGTCTTCATCAAGAGGACGAGGGTTCTTCTCGTCCTTGATCTCATCCTCGGGCTCCGGTGCCATTTCAATATTCCGTTTGATTCTTTGATAAAGCTATTTACTGCCCAGCCTTGAAGCTCTTCCTTTCAAGAGGGAGAAACAGGGAAACAGCAGAAACAAGAGCTTGTTCGCCGGTCTTTGTTTCTTTATAGACCAATGAAACAGAGAGGCGCCTCTCAAGGAGAGTCCAAATAGTCTAACCGTCATTGTCAGCCCACTTACCTTACCAGCCCATTGGACTTGCTCCTTAAGAAAAGATATTTTGGAAATTACATAAAAAATAAATCTAATATTTATTTTTTTTTTCACTTTTTCTTAAATACAAGTTAGTTAGTAAAATCAAATCCTCAAATATTATGTCCCTAAAAAAAATCCTCAAGCATTATAAATAATTACAGGGGATAAGACCTATTTTTTTATAAAATTTACTGAAATAACTAATAAATTCATTGATCTTTTAATAAATGAAAATAATAATTTTCCAAATTATTTTTAATTAATATTTTCATTTTTGCAATTATTTTCTAAAATAAATTTATTTATTTTATTTATAATTAAGGATAATTTAGCATCTAATCATAATTATTCGTTGAAATTTATATATTTTTTTCTATCTTATACAAATAGACTCGTATTCCTCATAAATTTATTTTAAATTATAGAAATATTTTATTTGTGTTTTTTGTGTATCAATATCACTAATTATATTATTATTATTATTAATCAAAATATTGAAATGGAAAACTAATTTAGAATATAAATTTTCTACATTTTTATGTTAAAAAATAATTATGAGAATATATTAGAAAAAATTCTAACTAGAAATAATGATTTAAATATGTAAATATTTTCTAAAAAAAGTTTACTGAAAAAACTACTAATAAAATTAGCACTACTTCATAAAGGAAATATTTATCATTTTCTAAATAGTGCAACAATAATTTTTTTTTTAACATTTGCCCTCCAAAATTTGATAATTATTAATTGGGCCAAAATTTCATTTATTTATTTTTTGAAGCCCAACCGTAAAGCGGGAATTACAAAAGCTATGGAGCGCCAACATGACGTCTAAATCTATCCATCCACTTTAAAGAAACTTCCAGAAATCCAAAAATGAAAAACGATTTTAATTTTAAATAAAAAATAAAAATCCTCTCTTAATAACCGGGTAAACAAAGATATAAAAAGGAGCTTCTTGAACCCCAAACGGAACTCATAAATATTAAAATTAAAAAAAAAAAAAAAAATTTCCCTCACTCTCTGCTCCTCTTCTTTCCCTCTCATTTCTCTCTCGCTCTTCACATCTTCAAACTCCGTTCTTCGCTTCAAGTAAGTTACTTTCTTCTCTTAGATCTTCATATTATGTATTCTTTTGTTTTTGTGTTTGTTTTTCTTTTTCACGTGTGTTTGAATTCTATTTGTATGTTTCTTTATGGTCTCATTGTGTTTTTATTGGGTCCAAAACCCTAATCCTAACCCTAGTTTTTCTTTCTCTTTACCTAAGACGGTGCGCCGCTACCGGCACCGACTACTCTAGCACTGAATTTGTTGCCAATTATTGGCATTTTTGAATTGAAGATTGGTTATTGAAAGGCTAAAGAATCAAAATGGCTGACCAGCGAAACCCTAGCGGAGGCCAAAATGCTTATACAATTAACACAGATAAGTTCAAAGTGAGGCTTCAGGCCTTGTATTCACATTGGAACGAACATAAAGATGAACTGTGGGCTTCGGCTGATGCGATTGCAATAGCTACGCCGCCTCCTTCTGATGATTTGCGGTACTTGAAATCATCGGCCATGAACGTTTGGTTACTCGGCTATGAGTTCCCGGAGACCATAATGGTTTTTATGAAGAAGCAAATTCATTTTTTGTGTAGCCAAAAGAAGGCTTCTTTGCTTGAAGTTGTTAAGAAGCCTGCCCAGGAGGTTGCAGGAGGAATAGATGTTGTTATCCATGTGAAGCCAAAGGGTAATGACGGGACTGGGTTAATGGAAGCTATATTTCGAGCTTTTCGTACTCAGGCAAATGCTAATGTTATTGGATACATAGCCAAAGAGGAACCTGAGGGTACTCTTTTGGAGACTTGGGCAGAGAAACTGAAGACTGCAGGTTTCCAGAAGATATCAGACGTATCAAATGGGTTTTCTGACCTACTTGCCATGAAGGATGCTGATGAGATCTTGAATGTGAAGAAAGCAGCTTACTTGACTGTTAATGTTTTGACCAATGTTGTTGTCCCCAATCTAGAGAATGTCATTGATGAGGAGAAGAAAGTCACCCATTCTTCTTTGATGGATATAGCAGAGAAGGCAATCATGGATCCTGCCAAAGCTAAGGCAAAGTTAAGGGCAGAGAATTGTGATATATGTTACCCTCCCATATTTCAGAGTGGAGGAGAGTTTGATCTCAGGCCTAGTGCTGCCAGCAATGACGAATATCTCTACTATGATCCTGCCAGTATCATTATAGTTTCAATTGGAGCCCGTTATAACAATTACTGCTCCAATCTTGCCAGGACATTCTTAATTGATGCCAATCAGAAGCAGAGTAAGGCTTATGAGGTTCTGCTCAAAGCCCACGAAGCAGCAATTGGTGCACTGAAACCTGGAAATAAAATCAGGGCTGTATATCAAGCAGCTCTTTCTGTGGTCGAGAAAGAGGCTCCTGAATTAGTTCCAAATCTGACAAAATCTGCAGGGACAGGGATTGGCCTCGAGTTCCGTGAGTCTGGTTTGAATCTTAATGCGAAGAATGATAGAGTCTTGGAACCAAATATGGTTTTTAATGTATCACTTGGTTTTCAGAACTTACAGAACCAAACAAATAACCCGAAAACCCAGAAATTTTCTCTATTAGTTTCTGATACAGTTATTGTAGGTGTGAATCCCGATGTGGTAACTTCTAAGTGCTCCAAAGCTGTTAAGGATGTGGCTTACTCATTCAATGAAGAAGAGGAAGAGGTAAAACCAGAACCTAAACGGGTTAATGGCACAATGGTATTACCATCCAAGACAACACTGCGATCTGATACTGGAGAGATTTCTAAAGAGGAGATTCGAAGGCAGCACCAGGCAGAACTTGCCCGTCAGAAAAATGAAGAAACTGCTCGGCGACTTGCTGGTGGAGAAGGTGCAGCAGGAGATAACCGGGCTGTTGCAAAGGCTTCAACTGATTTGGTAGCCTACAAGAATGTCAATGATATTCCTCCTGCAAGAGATTTAATGATTCAGATAGACCAGAAGAATGAGGCTGTCCTTCTGCCTATTTATGGGAGTATGGTGCCTTTCCATGTTGCTACAATAAGGACAGTTAACAGCCAGACGGACACCAATAGAAATAATTACATTCGCATTATATTTAATGTTCCAGGAACCCCTTTTAATCCACATGATGCGAATTCAATGAAGCACCCAGGTGCAATTTATCTGAAGGAGGTTTCATTTCGCTCCAAAGACACTAGGCACATTAGTGAAGTGGTTCAGTTGATTAAGACACTTAGACGGCATGTTGTGGCCAGGGAGTCTGAGAGGGCTGAGAGGGCAACTTTGGTTACTCAGGAGAAACTTCAGCTTGCTGGGAACAGATTCAAGCCAATAAGGTTGTCTGACCTTTGGATCCGTCCACCATTTGGTGGCCGTGGGAGAAAGCTTCCGGGTGCTCTGGAAGCTCATGTAAATGGGTTTCGCTTTTCAACAAGTAGACCTGATGAGCGTGTGGATATTATGTTTGCAAACATCAAGCATGCATTTTTCCAGCCTGCAGAAAGGGAGATGATTACTCTTCTCCACTTTCATCTCCACAACCACATCATGGTGGGAAACAAGAAGACCAAGGATGTGCAGTTTTATGTTGAGGTGATGGAAACAGTCCAGACTCTGGGAGGTGGAAAGAGGTCTGCGTATGACCCTGATGAAATTGAAGAAGAACAAAGGGAAAGGGACAGGAAGAATAAGATCAACATGGATTTTCAAAGCTTTGTAAATCGGGTTAATGATCTTTGGAGCCAACCTCAGTTTAATGGACTTGATCTTGAGTTTGATCAGCCTTTAAGAGAGCTTGGCTTCCATGGGGTTCCCTACAAAACCTCATCTTTCATTGTCCCGACTTCAAGCTGCTTGGTTGAACTAATTGAGACTCCTTTCCTTGTGGTTACCCTCAGTGAGATTGAGATTGTGAACTTGGAGAGAGTAGGTCTTGGTCAGAAAAACTTTGATATGACCATTGTGTTTAAGGATTTCAAGCGTGATGTCCTCAGGATTGATTCCATTCCATCAACATCACTGGATGGCATCAAGGAATGGCTCGACACAACAGACATTAAGTATTATGAGAGCAAGTTGAATCTGAATTGGCGACAGATACTGAAGACAATAACTGATGATCCTCAGAGTTTTATAGATGATGGAGGCTGGGAGTTTTTGAATTTGGAAGCTAGTGATTCAGATTCTGACAATACAGAGGATTCAGACAAGGGTTATGAGCCATCAGATGCGGAACCTGAATCTGAATCAGATGATGATGACTCTGATAGCGAGTCCCTGGTGGAGTCTGAGGATGAGGAGGAGGAGGATGATACAGAGGAAGACTCTGAGGAAGAAAAAGGCAAGACATGGGAAGAGTTGGAGAGGGAAGCAAGCAACGCAGACAAGGAGAAAGGGAATGAGTCGGATAGTGAAGAGGAGAGAAATAGAAGGAAAATGAAGGGCAAGTCTCGTGCCCCTCCTAGTAGCAGCATGGCCAAGCGCTCCAGGTTCAGATAGATGTGCTGGGATTATTTTCTTTTCTTTGTATGTGTCTTGTGTTTGAACAAGTAGGCAGTTTCCTGACCTGGCATTGGAGCCATTAGCTAATGGTAGCTTCTAAGGTTAATTTTCTATCCATTATGTCCTTTGGACATTGAAGTAGGAGTCCTGAAAGATATATTTTTGCATGTAAGTTAGTGACATTAGTTTTTAATGGAATGGAAGTTTTTATCCACAGCTATTCTCTGGAAGGAAAATGAAATTTAAATTTTGTTTTTTGTCTTCTAATCTCTTCTTCAAGATAAAATGGCCAGATTGAGATCAATGAAATCACCACGTTGCAAACGAGCTGTTTGCTACCTGTAAATTTGGATTATAAAGGTTTTTCTAATATGGAAAACTGTACTACTTTCGCTATCTGCTACATATGTAAAAGTTGAAGATTTAAGAGTGGCCTTTTGAGCTTATTTATCCCTCACTAGTTAGTTATTATGTAGGATGCATGTATATCACCCTTTCATATGTTTCATAGATCAAGTCTTTGTGAGACTGAGACTGAGCTTTCTCATACATGGAGACTTGTGGTTTGCCTAAATAAGTAAATATTAGGCAAATTCATTAAGATCATTATTGCTAAACTTTTACAAAGATTTATTCCAAACTTTCTTCTAATATGACGACATAGGAGTATAGAACAACTTGGAAAAAATGGAATGGACTTTTTATCCATTAGAATGTATTGTCACCTCTACTTATATTACATTCCCAATGGAAAAATGCACAAAGCAAGTTAAAACTACATCATATGCCTAAACTTCATTACATCGTTTGTGTTCAAATTAAAGGTCTT
Organism: Jatropha curcas; assembly: GCF_041381405.1. Lineage (NCBI taxonomy): Eukaryota > Viridiplantae > Streptophyta > Magnoliopsida > Malpighiales > Euphorbiaceae > Jatropha > Jatropha curcas. Next base: position 33,959,674 of record NC_143151.1, on the reverse strand, counting down.
GCAGATATTTGAAATAACACATTTCTTGAGGCCATCATTGTCATCTTCGTATTTAAGTAGTTCCTCGAGCTCCTTCGATGGATGCAGCACCTAATAACATATCACAATAAGAAAAGGGAAACACAATAAGCATGCATATAGATTGTGTTCTACATCTCAATATTAAAGGACTTTTTATGAATGGATCAACCTCAAGGATGCCATGAAAAAAGTGCCAAGAATAGCTAACTATCAAATGATAAAGAGCAGAGCCTGCTTTACATTTCAAACCAAGGGGAATTTTGCCAAATCAAAAGGCATTTTAAACTGGAAGTTGCATAGAAGGAATTACCCATATAGAACCTCGCAACTTTTGGATTTTGTGCTCAGAATCACCTCTCTCATTTTCACTTTCCTTCATATTTGGAATATCTGAATTCTCAGTAGGACAATCTGACACCAGCTGAAGGAGCTTCTCACTCCCCTAAAGTATTTATATGCAAAAATAGGTGAAGAACATTAGAGGGAAACCATTAACTGATGCAGAATATACAAGTACAAAAAGCATAAAGAAAAGGCTTCTAATACGCTTGTGATGCTCAATGTGAATCCTGTTTCCCATGTACCAAAACCCAAAATTTTAAAGGTAAAGGTGATTCTCAGTCAGATATATGAAACAAATGTAATCTCGATTTTATTTATTTATTTATGCCAAGAGCATAACACACACCTGACGAGCTCGCCAATGAGAATAAGTGCGAAATAAGACCCAAAAAAATGGGATATTGGGCAGAGGTAAAACCTACAAAGAAGATCGAGAAAAGAATGTGACACCAAAATGAAATCGAATAATGATAAAAGAGGCAACGAGTAAATGTTCACGATGTCTCTAAGCATTAAAGAATTAGCAAGAAATGAAATCATAATGAATTTTCGACATCATATAATTGAGCAAATACGTACAGTAAATGCACTTGTCAATGGAAGTAAAGCAACTGAACCAATGAAATATCTCTTGTGTATGGCAGCTCCCCTGATCATTGGACAGCAGTTTCATAAAAAGCATAAGCTAGTTGAGCTCAAACAAAAACAAAAGTCTGGATAAATATTGAACACGCAGTAAGGGCCTGTTTTCTGCATAAAGCTTATCATCACTGTATTTGATGCATTAAGTTAAACTTAAAGCAGCTAGAACAATTTTTATGTGGCCAACCATGATTTGAACCTTTATTGCAGAATTTCTGCAATTGCATATGCAAGCCTCTTGCAGTTTTGAATCATTCATGAAGAGAATTTCTAGCCAAATATGACTTTCCATTAAGATTCCCATTTTTATGTCAAATAGAATGATGCAGTAAACCATTCCAGTTCGCTTGCTCTACTATTGGATCACAACAACATACATAAAAATAATATGTTGCATTCTTTTGGTTATCTGATGGCAGTGTTTGTGACAGAAGCAACAAAAAGGAATGCTTCTAATCCCTAGTTTATCAAAGAAGATTAGGGGACGCAATTACCTCATGGCAATATGCCGTAATCTTCGGCGAACAAGTCGAGCATTTAAACTGCAAGGTTGTGAACAAATTATTTGAGAAGGCACCAAGGAAAATTAATAACAATAAGAATACCAATACTTTAAATCGTTATTTTCAGATCCACATCCCCATTCACGACACAAATGATAATACAAAGTGCATAGGAAACAAAGATACTACTTCTGGATTTGGCTGTTAGTTGGGTACCTTGTCAAATAAGTATCAATTCTTTCCTATATCATATGAAAACCATAGAGGTCCCCAATTTTTAATGGAAAGTCCTCCTCCTTCCTAAGATTTACATGAAAAATACAAAGGAGAAAAAAAACAGATATGGATAGCACCACTGTTGCAATATCCAGATACAAAGCCCCTACTCCTTTCCTCCTCTCTCCACCTCCACTTCCTCTGCTGGACCAGAATTGAACTAGGTGTTACAACCAGTAAAGTTGTGATTCTAGAATAGCAGTAAGAATTGAGGAATATCATATTCATCCCCCTTTTCCATTATGAATCAGTCTATTAACAGTTTTGGGTTAAAACATGACATGATTTGAGCAGAAGGATAAGCAATCCAAGCACTTTGGGTTGAGTTTCACTTAAAGTTGGACATTTTTATGCAATACCAGAACGCAAAGAAAAAGGCAAAATCTCAGTCATATCCATACTATGACGTTAAATAAAAGGGAAAAAAAAGGGTGCCACTGGCACTATTAAACTTGTCCTTAGCATCCACCATATTAGGATGCATATAATAATCAGAATTCAGAACATGTAAGCATAATAATGATAGAATAGCTAATATCCACTTGATTGCATTTCAAATAAACATATCTTGCTGCCATTATATATAGTTCCATTCTACCATTACCTTAAACAAGAAAAGGAAGCAAAAGGAAGAAAGGCTTAAAAGAAAAAGAGAGAGAGACAAAAAATTGACAATAAGTAGATTGATATCCTTTGTAATGAATCATCAGAATAAAAGGAAAGGAGGAGAAGCTAATCAAATGACAATCTAAGCATGGTGGCCAACTGTGACTTGAGGCTTCCCTAAACTTTTTTTCCATACAATGATAGACATATTCTCCGAATATACTCTTTGCACTTGATTCTATTTCTAAGCTGAATACCATATTATTGATTGACAGGCTTGAAATGGCTTTGGTTTTTATCTGTAGTTATTCTCTTCTATTTAGATTTGGAGATCAGTTCTGTTGCATCTAATCTATATGATGTTGCATACTAACTTAAATAGTAAAGTTGACGCACCTATATTGAATTTCAAAATTATTACTACATGACATTGTTTAACATTTCAAATGGATATTTATATCTATAATCTCTCTAAAATCACAAGATTAGGAATCCAATTTTAAAATTCAAGTTATGGACCCTCCAATAATTCTATGTTAAGGCAGTTTAACCACCTTGGTTATTCAGACCTTTAATTGAAAATGGAACTACCTTGAAGAAAATTTGCCTTCTTGTAAGTGCAGTTCAAATTAAAGAGTCACATCTAACTCAAAAAAACGAGATAACTTTACAAGAGTACAAATAATGAATCCATGATTATCATATCCACAGGTTTGCTTGAAGCAGAAATAGTTAGGATGACCCAATGTGATTTAGCTATATAAGAAATATAACAAAACCTGGAGGGGTAGATAATTTCAACATCAGTGACCTCCTTGGATATAGATTTCAAGAAAATCTCAGATGGCTTAACCCGTGCCAAAAGCTTCAATCCGAACCTACAGGCATCAATTAATATTGACAATTATTGATTGCAGACGCCAAAAAGCAAAAAGCGAGAAAATGAAAACAATATACCCATGAATCTTATTCTTGAAAGAGCCTTCTGGTGCCTTCTCCAGACCCATCCATGCTCTATTCATCTATTTTGGAAATAAAATTACAAAAAGGAGAAACGCATTAATAAACTCTATTACAAAAGGGCCATAAGCATATGATCATAGCTAAAAGGATGACAAAAAAGAAAGAAAAAAGTAACCTTGTTGGAGACAAAATCAATGAGAAGCTCAGCATTATGGGCGTTGGAGTTTGAGGATGAAATATTCTTCCAGAGTTCCTTAAGAGTAGAGGGAGTGTAGGCTGAGGCAGCCTCCGCAATGGAAGGGTTCATGGATCTGCTAAAACACCAATTCCTCCCTCTCACTGGGAATACCACCAATCTTGCTCTCATGATTCTTGATTCTTGTTCTTTCTTTTATATGTCAAAAGCTCTATACCCAATATTTGATTCTAAATACAAATGGATGTCAGAATGAATCTATCAATCAATCAACAAGGATGAGTGTATATTCCATGTCAGAAAAGGCAAATCTTTTATCATTCAGAAAAGCCCAGTCAAAAATTTAGGAAAAGAAAAAATCCTTCGTGAAAGTGTTAGCTTTGAGGAGAGTACTCTCAAACTGAAAGAGAGAAAGGAGGAGAAGGTAGCAGCGGCGGGATTTTCCCTGGTTAGTAGTAGTAAAAAGAGAGAGAAAATGCGAGGCCGAGTCATGTACAATTTTCCTCATTTGCCTGCTTCCCACGTGCTTTTCTTTTTTTTTTTTTTTTTTTTTCCATTTTCGAGATCTTTGCTAAGTTGTTTAAAAATAAATAAATAAGAATTTTGATACAAAATTTTCTTTTTAGATTAGCAATTCCAATTTATTTATTTTATCCAACTTGCAAGAATTCGCATTTGGGTTTGAATTTATATTTTTAATGCAGTAGTATGTATGACTTGATAATAAATCCAATTCGAACATTACCCAAAAGAAAAGTTTAAATTTTTTAATCAAATTTTTGAAAGAAAATTTTTTAATCAAAATTTTAATGTAATTTCATTAGTAGCCAGCTATTTAAATAAAGGGGCAAAGTTATTAATCATCAAAATAAAATGATTGAAAAAACTTGAGTAAAAAGGTGTTCTTTGGCTGTAGATTTAATTTAATTTAATAAATGATTATCTAATTAACGTTTATAAAAATTTTCAAATAACTTGAAAGAAACGAGCAAATTTAAAGAATCGGAAGTCATCATTAACAACAGAGTAAGAATAAGAAGAGTAACTAACAAAACAGTCTCTTCAGCTGTTGTACTTTAAGAACTACTATGATGTGAGTTACAAAAATAATTCTCAACCATGAAAACAATGAAGAGAAACTTATGTGCAAAATATAGCAGCTGTTATCATACATTAAGATACAATCAACACCAATGGCTGTTCAGGCAAAAGACAACAATCCAGTCTTGCTGATAATTAGCCTTAAAGCATCTTCACAAGGAATGACAGTGGATGGCAGAAATAATCACTCAGAGTCTCCACACATCTTCATTCATCTTCTGCTATAAAGTTTGGCAATTCACCTTGGCAGAGGTATTCATCACATAGAGATGTTGATTCCCAATCTTTCCGCAGGCGCAAAATGTCCTCAGTGAAAGTGGATCCAGAGGCTCCGATGAAAACACTTGACATAGCACAAATTGTCTTATCAAGCATAGCTTCCACCTGCAAGATAGAGTCGATAATGCATGTAACTGCAAGGATCTTTTAACATGAAGCGAAAATCACTGGAAATTGAAACTTGATCAATAAAGTTAACACAAAACAGAATGGACCTCGTGAAATAAAATGAAGATGACGGTACACAATCTTACCTGAGGGTCGCCATCAATGCCATGTCTGGATAACAAAGCATCCCATTTCTCAACTGAAGTATGGGATGGACGTTTGACAAGTGGTACAGTTTTCCCATTCACTACAATTAGTGACTGTAATAAATCAGTTTCACTTTCTGCTGCATCAGTAGAGAGGTATATCACAGGTGCATTGGCTCTTTCAACCACCCGTGCAATGCAATCTGCAGCCTGAGGAATGGGATAAAAGCAACTCGGCTTCTTGACATTGCTGGCAAAACATCAAAGAATTGTCAATGGCATCATGAGTCCAAGTATTCTCAATAATCTACACAAGAAAAACAAACAAGACAACATGCTCAAGAAAGAAGCATTGCTTCAGCCATGAGCCCACAAGATCCAGAACCAAAGCAGGATTAGCAAGTAAGCGGATTAGAGAGCACAAATTAACTTAGCTCCAGAAAACAGTTGAATGAACCAAAGCATAGACATTCATACGCATGAACAACATGTTGAAATTAAGTTGATAAGACATTATCTATATACAGAAATGTATACAAAACATACTACATGGGCAATTTACTATTTACCACTAAAAAAATGGTAAACCATGCAATTCCCCTCCAAAAAAAAAAAAAAAAAAAAAAAAGCCTAAAATCACCAAGAATCTGCCAGAATATCCTTTGAACCAAAGGCTGCGAACTTAGGACCAGAGAAAAAATTGAATCAATAACCTTAAACTTTGTGTTCTGACCCTGAATCAAATTGATTGGTGTTCAGAAGTGAAAGATTTTTTAATTCCTACTACCATACTAATTCAAGCTAATTAGCAATAACATTTCAGACATTAAACTTGTGTTCATAATATGCATATATTAACTCCAAAGACTGACCATCATCGTTCAATACATCATGTTTTCACAGTGGCTTTTGACTGTTGATGGATACAAATAGATTATCCCTTCTTGCTCATCCTCCTAATATAATATGGTCTAGATTCTATATGAAAAAGCACGCTTACATGCAGAAAAATGAGAAATTTAATGGAAGGAAAAGCGTCCAATGCAATAATCGCAATCAAACAATTAGAAAAGCATGGAAAAGAAAAAGATACCAGAACTTCAAGAAGCCATGGCGTCGAAAATGGAGTGCAATGAAGTTCTTCCCCAAGAAAGTTTGAATAAATCGCTGGGCAGTAAGCAATATGAGCCTACTTGGTTCAATCAAAGTTTTGCATCTGTGAGCAAGAGGACCACCAGGCTGCATCACCCACTCCTGCTCCAAATCAGCAAAATACACATCCCCAATAGCAATGACATCATCATTGGAAGTAAACTTAGTCTGCACATCCTGAACTGTCTTCTTACTTGGCTTTTTAACATCCTCCTTCCAAGGGGACTCGAGCTTCCCCATTGAAATCCCCAATCCCTTCAACTTCTTAACATGGTCTTCATCCACATAACACGGAGTAGGCAAAGAGAAGTAACATATGAACCGATCAATATGCACATGATTCTTCCTCATTGGCGCAAACTCTTCGAATGTGACTACCACCTTTCTCCGCAAACACTGATTTATATGTTCAATATCCAATACTCTACTATACTGGTAATCAAATTTAGAACTTGGTATTACCAAAACCCGATTCAACAGGGCTGCAAAAAACATATGCTTTTCCAAACAAATCAAATGGTTACTCATCTGCCCAGATAAACAAATGGGAAACAAGAACTTATCTGATCTGGGTTTCCACTCTATAGTCTTCCTATCCGAGAATCTCGACTCCACTTTCCTGCACCTATCGTAACCAAAACCAGAACCCAGAAAACTAGCAGCGCTATCGACATCCGAAGTAGATATATTTACATTTCCAGAATTGTGAGGGGACAAGAGAACTTGTTGAATCTGTTTATTTAGAGTAAGCTGATTGAGAAGTGCGGATCTGAAATCTTCAATCTTGAATCTCAAACCTTCTTCCTCTAAGTTATTGAAAAAATTGGAATTGGAATTGTGACTGGAATTAGAATTAACACTAAAATTGGAATTGGAAAGCGAAATATTCTCGCTATTATTATGAAAAGGAAACGATTGGTTTAATAGAGACAAGAGAGAGAGCTGCTGTTGGCGAAGTAAGTAAAGAGCTTGCAACTCAGCCTCTCTCATTTTGTCAGAAATAGAATCGACCCTGAAAGCGGAGAGATTAGAGGAGAAAAGACTCCTTAACTCGGCGGAGTAATAAACAACGACGATTAAGAGAGGAAGGAAAATGGCCAACAAGTAATAGTAGTACCTCTTATTAAAGTTACGGGAAAAATGGCGGCGTATAGAACCTCCAATGGATTGGAGCTCCTCAATGTGGAAGGTAGAGGAGGATCGACGCTGGGGAGAAGAAGTGGGGACAGGTTGATGGTGGTTATGGTTGCTGTTATTGTTGTGGTGATTGTGCTTCCTGTCGTTTTGCTCTATTAGCGTCTCGCGATCGTCGTCTTCGTCCGATGAATCCCTGTCCATTTTGAGAAATTAACTTTTGATTGGAAATGCAATGAATTTGAGAGTAAGAGTGCGAGTGAAAAAAAGATCTGAAGAGGGGAGAGGTGGTATCGGACAAGAAGACTGAAGTACAAATATCGTTCAACTAATTGTCGGTGTGGATGGATAGAAGTTGGAGGAAAACGACTCCGTACCCGCTTTATTTTTCCCGGGCCGGGCTTTCGTGTCTGTTAAGCTTTAGCTTTATTCTGGTAGTAGTAGTAGTAGTAGTTGGTAGCCCGGCTTGATTGTTGTTGGGTCCACATGTCTCATCCCAGGTTTTGGCTGTTTCAAAACGACCTCGTTTTAATGCTGCGACAAATAAGTAATAACCATCAGTAAGAATACTGAGGTTGAGAGCACATCGCGCGGGTCTAGTAAATGAATAAAAATAAAAATTTTTGTCCAACATAAAATACTTCTAACCATGTACGCAAAAAGAAATCTTATTTTCGTAAGTATAATCCTCGTACGTTTTCAAAAAAAAAAAAAAAAACGGTAAAACTAGTAAGATTGCCACGCAATGAAAGCTGAAGACACGTAGCACAGGTGCATGTCTTACAGTGCAACAACCGTTTCGAAGGAGGTACAAGGAGTTATATATTACAGGGTTTGCAAGTTGCGATTAAAACCCTACAATAAAACTTCAATCCCACGTAGTTGGAAGAGCAAGATAAAGATTGATAAAAATGGAGGGAAGACTGGTGGTGGGTTGGCTGTGGAGGACTCAAAACATTGCTGATCATACGGTTAAAAATAGAGATGATTTAATGAAGAGACTCATCACTACAAAAGCTTCCAACAGAGCTGCTGTACATGGAACCAAGCGACCTGTCACTGAAACCATCAACGTACTTTTGTTTCTTTTTGTTTAATTCAAATTAATTTAGCATTTATTTATATATGTGTGAAATGGTGATTTTGATTTGCAGAAGGAGGAAGCAGAGAAGGAGATAAGTAAAGGGAAAGAGGAAAAAGAGAAAAAGAGGGAAGAGGTGGAAAAGACTGTAAATTCTAATCATCTCGACAAATCTTAATTGCTCTTGAAACTCTTGTTTAAGTTAACTCGTAGTACTCCTTAATCCTAATATATTTCAGGATATAGCTAGCAAGAGTCTGTAATTTGTGTTTCTAGTTTCAATGGATCATTTTCTTTTTGTACATGATTGTTCATATTTATGTAATTAAATATCTAAGTATCAAACTTTGATACTGTAGTGCAGTTAACCCATTCCGACAGTAAGACCTAAAGATTTTTTATTCTTATGTTTTCCCAGAATCGAATTTGTTTTATCAAACCAAAATGCCGAGGCTTACCATTTCATTATATATTTTGTTGGTAGCAACTGCCAACTCCATATTTTAAGTGGGGATTATAATTAAATATAAAAAATTAAATTTTTAACAAAACAAATAATAATTTTATAAATAGATATATTGCTTATTTTGGTCCAAAACGTTTGTTCCAAAAAAGGAAAGTACAGCTATAAAGAAATTCAGAGAAGTTGAGCAGTGTCACGGACACGGTGAAGCGCGACGGACTGTTCAGGCGGCCATCGGACGACTTGTCGTACATTCTTCGAACGTGTGTCCGCTTTTTTATTTGAAAGATAAACTAATTAGCTTGTCGTGGAAAAATGATCCTTCTTGAGACTGGATCCAAGTAAACATGAACGACAGGTCGTCCGATTTGGGAAAATATTAATTGGGTCGTTGTTTACTTACTTACTTAGACGTCGTTTATTTATAAAGGCTGGGACTTGACGGACGAAGAAAAGAATTGCAAGATTCCTTCAAAAACTTTTATCAAACCAAGAATTGGGCTCTGGCAATACAGAGGTTTCTTTCTCTCTCTTTTCGGATACATCTAAATCCAATGGCGCCTATCACCTTCACGGACTGTTCCTCCTCCACCGTTGTTCGGCTTCTTCCAGTTACCCGAACAACTTGCCGCCGTAATGGCGTCGTCTTTCTCCGCCGGTTGGAGGGTACTGTCTCCATTCGCACTAGCTCTTTCAGAAACCTAACTGCTGGCTCTTATTCAATTTCTTCAACACCAGTTATCGAAGGTATTTGTAATGCAAAAGAACCCACCTCGCCTCCAATTGATTACCCAGAGTAAAGAAAATATCTTTTTCTTTAGCGTTCAAAGCTTGCACTTTTTTTTGTTCCTCTATACTCTTTTTAATGTTTCATACGTCTTCGTGGTTTGTTTTGTGCTTTGTTTCTTAAGAGCATTTTATCAAACATGTGGTCTGCTGTTAACTTGTTGCTTTTACAGCTGCAATTAATGATGAGATTGGTGCCAAGGTGATCGATGGAAAGTTGGTTGCCAAGAAAATCAGGGAGGAGATAAGTGTTGAAGTAACGAGGATGAAGAATGAAATTGGTGCTGTTCCTGGGTTGGCTGTTATCCTTGTTGGAGACAGAAAGGATTCTGCTACTTATGTACGCAACAAGAAAAAAGCTTGCGAATCTGTTGGGATTAATTCTTTTGAAGTTTGCTTGCCTGAAGAATCTACAGAAGAAGAAGTACTGGAGTTTATTTCTGGATTTAATGACGACGCTTCAGTTCATGGCATCCTTGTGCAGTTGCCTCTACCTTCTGTATGCTTCTAAACTTCAACAATTTTATTATTCTTTTTCTTGTCTAAGTTTAAATCAACAAAGATATAGGATTATTGATTAATCCAAATAGAAATCAAATTTGCAAGTTTCATTTGTGTATTTGTCAAGCTTTATCTCGTTGTGTTTAAAATGTTTGTACCAGCATATGAATGAGCAGAACATCTTGAATGCTGTGAGCATTGACAAAGATGTGGATGGTTTCCACCCACTGAACATTGGCCGTCTTGCCATGCGTGGAAGAGAACCTCTGTTTGTTCCATGTACACCTAAAGGGTGCATTGAATTGTTGCATAGATATGGTGTTGAAATCAAAGGGAAGAATGCAGTAGTGATTGGTCGCAGCAATATTGTAGGGATGCCAGCTGCTTTGCTGCTTCAGGTAATTCACAATCTCCAAATAAGCTTAGCCATTTTTTTCCCTAGTGAATGCTAATGGTGGTTTATGTTTCTTCCTCTTTTTAACCTCCTCCTTATCTTCTTTTTTTCTTTTTTCCTTATTTTTTTTTTTTCAAATTGATAGAGGGAAGATGCTACTATAAGTATCGTTCATTCTAGAACAAAGAACCCTGAGAAGATCACCAAAGAAGCAGATATCATTATCTCTGCTGTGGGACAACCAAACATGGTGAGGGGGGATTGGATAAAGCCTGGTGCTGTTGTAATTGATGTTGGAATTAATCCAGTTGAGGTAACCATACTTGTCCTCTTGTCTGTGTTTTTATACTGACACTGTTTATGCTATATAAGTTCTCTATCATTTTGTGTTTGTTTTTGTTCAACTTCGAAACATTTAATATTAATCGGATAGGTTATTTGATGTGTTTAGTATTGTTGTTTATGAAGGAACAAGGGATGCAAATGGTGTTGCAGAGTTGTTTACCTGTTTTTCCTGTCCATCTTTTTAAAGTTACTAACTGTTTCTGTGTGTATCTATGCACGTACTAAAGGATGCAAAAAGTCCTCGAGGTTACAAGTTGGTTGGAGATGTTTGTTATGAGGAGGCCTGCAAGGTTGCTTCAGCTATCACTCCAGTTCCTGGAGGAGTTGGTCCGATGACCATAGCTATGCTTCTGTCAAATACTCTCCGCTCAGCAAAGCGGATGCACAACTTCCGGTGACTAATAATTTCAGGATTGCCGATGCTTTCCTAGGGACTAACCCTTTACTAAGTTATGCTTGAGCTTTCATTTTCACGGCAACAAAGTTTCTGAAACTTTGCTTCTCTGGCTTAGGTTGTTGGTTTACATTTAAAGAATAATTTTTGTTCTTATAATCGCAGTTGACAATACAATTTTGTAGTGTACTGTCTGGTCAAGAACTTTATAGTGTCTGGTGGTGGGAGTTATTGTTACTGCTAAATGTACTATGGCTTGATCTCATCATAAATTTCCTATTAAGCAAGCAAAAATCTGTACACCACGTGTTTCATTTCTTTCGGACAGCGTCTCGTTTAGACTTGAGAAGACCAGGTCATTGACACGTTAAGACTTCGAAGGAACCTTTATAAAGTAGCTTCCTATCAGCCAACCCAACCATCGGCTTGTTGGTGTTTTTGGGCTTCCTAACAAATTATGATACGTAATTTGAGTTGAGACTATAAAAAACATTAATCAGCATTAGATTTTAAAATTAGACACGATCTAGTTACACTGTAAAAGCAAATGCTTATACTTAAATCTGATAAACTAGCTCATTTGGAACAGCCCACATAATGGCCGAGATTAATATTGTTAAAAGTATGCAGCATTAACAGAAAATTATTTTGATCAGCTATAAGTATTACACAACAAAAACCAAATAGGCTAGATACAGACTGACAAGCCGAAATGGCTAACTTTGCGTTTAGCAGGATTCAGGAGCTCTTGGATCACAAAGCACAAATTATGATGAATCACAAGTGAGATGAAACTTGTTGCGCTGGGATTAACTATGAGGTTTTCGTCCAGTGAGTTAACACTAATCTCCCTCAGTCACTTCAATAAGCCTTCCACGGACCCATTTCTTAGTGCTGGTGACTGATTTAAAAGATGAGTTCCCTTTTGCAAGCTCAACCTTGGATCCATTTGGTAGGGGTTTCATTTCAGGATTAAGATTTCCATTTGGTTCCAACCGGCAAATTTGCTTTGGCGTATCTGACTGCTCAATGAGACTCTCCAGGTTAATTGAAGGCAAACTATAGCCACCAGAGCTTGTAGAGAGAAGTTCATTTTCACTATTCAGTATATCATGCAAGTTAATGAAGTTAAGGTCCTCATCTTTACTTGATGCAAGGACTTTGGTCCCATTTACTTGTTTCAACTCTGCTTGACTGGAGCGTCCATTGCCAGTATCTCTTTCCTCCTCAACCTGGCCGGCCAATTCAGCTGGTGCAAGAGAAGCATCGATCTCATTCTTACTAGATGTGATATGCCCAGTATCTATCGACTCAATTGACTGAATCGCTTCAGCTATAAGGTTTCTGGTTTCCATGAGGGAAGCTCGAGCAAGAGGGCTCTTTGTTGCAGCAACCTCAAGGGCCTTAGCAGCCTTTTCAGCTTCAGCAATTAGTAACCTGCAGAATATCAAATAAGGTAAACATGGTTTCTTCCTGACTGAGAAGAGTGATACATATATGAGGTATTTATATTGCTGAAAAAAACAGTGATTATCAAAAACTCAAACTATCCATATGGGTTCTTCCACCATCCACCATCTCGAAAAATTTCCTTTTTGAGAGACAATTTATAGTAAGGATTTAAAAGCTTAAACTTCAAAGGGAATTTAATCAGATAGACTGGAAAAATGGTGACTAGATATCAGTGAAATTATTTGCAGTTTGTATTCATATTCAAGTCAAAATTTCTTCTCATGTTAGACTAACCTTGCTCGTTTGACGGCTTCAGTTTTCTTAGTTTCTGCAGCAGCTCTTTGTGCTCTGATGTTCTTTATCATCTCCAACTTTGAACTTGCCAAAGGATCCTTGTATAATGGTGTCTCACGTGTCCGCTTTGGTCGCTGAATTGTTCTTACAGTGTCACTTCCAGAGAAATTGTTCATGACACTAGTTCTTATCTTTGTTGGGGCTTGTTTTCTTGATTGTATACTTGGTCTCCGCCTTGGTTTCCTCTCAGCCCCATCATTAATGCCATGATATTTTGCAAGTGCAGAGCAAACTCGTTCCCGGTATTCCTGGTGTGACCATAAATAAATTAAAGGAAATATAAGCATGCATAAGTGTCCAGGAGCAGAGCTGTATCAGTTAAATCTCTATGAATCTCAAGAAATGAACTTGACTCACGTGCTAGACTGTTAATGAGGAAACATGCAAGTGGTAATTAAAGAGAGGTCATGCCATATTCATGCAGACAATTTGACAGTATGCAGAAAAGCTAAATGCAAAAAAATCATTTCAGTACTAGATATTTAGGATTAAATTATACAATATTATGATGTCTTTCTTGGTCCACGGAAATCCTATTCCTTTTTTTTCCCCTCATTCCGAGATGAATTTTCTTTCCTCCTGAATTTCGCTTTTATCCGTGGATCATTCAACAGACAGAGCTTGTGCTCCGATTTCAGAATTGACATTAAATGCAGAAAGCACAAATCAAGATAAACATCAATAGAAACTTACAGGATCAGCCCATTTGGCAGCAATGGCTTCTGCAATTTTTCTTCTTTGCTCAGGGGACTTTGGTGCTCTTTTGCTACCCTTTGGCCTAGGCATTGTTCTTCTTTGTTCAACAGTCTCTACCCATTCAGCCTCAAGCTTTTTACTCAAGATATTGTAGGAATCCCACTGCAGTTCTTCCTCCCCAACAAAGCCTGTTCTAGAAGCTTCTGCAATCAAGTTCTGCCACTCAAAGTAACAAGTTTCCTGAACAGCCATTTTCTCATGACGCTTTTTCCACCGTGTTCGTACGCCAACTGCAATTTTCTTCCTTGTCTCTTCACTGCAAGAAGATAGTGAATTTTGCAAATATTCTTGTTATTTGGCCCAATTAAAGAGTGGAAAGTCTTCTAAAAGAATTCAGAACTTGTACCATAATCTTTAATCACCGGAGTAGAAAACAACACAGGAATTTAAGATAGTATTTCAAAACAAATTCCTAACAGATAGTATTTCAAAACAAACTCCTAACAATGATGTAAAATGTAAAGTCCAACTAGTTTTGATATAGTCTTATACAGGTACGGTTGAAATAAAAAGGTGCATTGCCCACCTTTGAGCATGTCCAAGGCTGGCCAACTTCATCTTGATCTGCATAGCCAAATTTTCCATTGTAAATGAATAAATTCATGTTGAAGTAATCACCGAAATTAGAAATGAAATAAAGGAAATTACTGATCTTTCATTCATGTTCATCTGCATGATCTGCTCGCTAATGAAAACTTTATAAAGTGATATATTAAGATTTAAGACAAAGGAGCCAAGAATTTCACTGAGTGAGAGTATCTAGAAAAGTAAAAGGCCTTTTGGATGATCTAAATAATCTTGTTGAGTCCAAGTGACAAATCAAAAAGGAGCCAAAATGACCAAGTTTCCCCAAGTAGCTTTTCTAACAGTTTATTAATTACAATCAACAAAAGTTTAGAAACCAAGCAAAAATGTCAACCACTGGTATGTCAGTTGCTCCGACAGTGAACCCAAGAAATCTGGTTCATACGGTTGCCGATGGGGCTACCAGCATCCCTGCCTCATGAAAGGGAAGCAACATCATTTAGTCGCCTGATTGATGTGGTGATTCCTTTAGTTGACTGCATTAGTTTCATTTAAGAGCATACACCACTTATACCGACCAATTCACAGCTGTCAAGCTGAGCTTTATCCATTGAAGGATTAATGAAAAAACACTTTGATGCACTTTTAAGATGGAAACCAGCAATTACAATTTAGATGGAATTTCATAAGGTTGAGAACCAATACAGTAATCAAGCTGTCACATAGACAAAGTGATGAAGGCAGTTGCTTTTATTTACCACTGAATGACTGACCTAGAAACTTCACATTGACTCATATATCTAAGTTTACATCATTTTTTTTTCTTCACAGTAATACTGGCTCTGGCTAAAAATTACATTTTGTTTGAGTCGCTCCAGGTCATGAGAAAGATCACTTAAAAATTATTCTTACATGACATCACCTTAGGATTCTGCATTGCAAGCTTCGTTCTCTCTCTAATCCGTTGAATGGTTTCTGCATATGGATGGATGCATTATGGTATCATTACCACACAACAACAATGAAAACATATAGATGAATTTAGACATCATGCTGAACAAATATATAGCCAAAACCTACCAGGACTGTGCTTCCTGCCTTTGTTCCATGGTGTACTTCCTCTATTTGCTTTAGAAATCCTCATCCGCCTCAACCTCTCTTTTTCATCCAACTCTATTGAGTCTGCATCCGAGGACTTAATCTGAACTATCGAGGCATCTGAATTGACATCAAGCTGCGCATTTCCATTATTCCTGTTTCCATCTTCTTTTTTAACTAAACACTTTGGTTCAAGAGTAGCAACTGCCTTGATATGAAGTTTACTCCTTTCATAAGCATTTAACTTTTTAGGGAAGTAGAAAGGTTTCCACGCAGGTATGGATCTTTTCTCATCCCCAAAAATAAATGGACTTGACAAAACCTTACAATGAATGAGGGATTTAGCCCTTAACGGACTTAGATGGTTTTGCAAGGAAGCCTGAGCAGTAGCTATATCTACAAAAATATCAAACACGCCCATGAGTTAACTGTAAGTCTACATGCTATCATCAACAGCTATTGAAGTCTACAAATCCAAGAAAGGGGCAATAAAGTTCATCAATGACACTTTATACAAGGTGCTGAAAATTTTAAGGAACTAAGCTAAACTCAACCACATAAAAGCAACAAAAAAAATGAAATTTATTATCTGCAAATTATTTTAATTGTTGCATAATATGAATCTAGTTGCAAACAAAGTACACAAAATTCATCCAAGATTCAATAACAAGTAAAAGGAACAAGGAAAAAACAGTAAAGAGAGAGAGTGAAGAGAGCACCTAATAAAGGCATTGATGAGAGTTCATTCAGCCAAACCCAGAACACAAATCTCAAATAAACACAAAATATGCATGAGAATCAGCTCCAAAACCAGGCCTATTCTTTCCCTTCTATGAAGACAATACCGTATTTCTTTTTGAAAAAAAAAAAAAAAAAAGAGAATCTGAGTATGATGCTCTAAAATGAAAAAGAGAAGCAACAAGATACAGATTCTTGAATGAGAGGAGACAGACAGAGAAACAGAGAGCCACAAACACAAACAGTGTCTCTTTGTTGCAGTGCAGAAGTTAAGATAACACTCGATATTACTCTTCTGCTAGCCCATGAACCATGTTAATCCATCTAACCTTGTAGATATTTTAGCTTAATGGGCCGATCCTTTTTAGAAGTCTTTGGGCCAACTTAGCCCAAAACCCCAAAACCCAACACCTGTACAAGCTGAATATTTGTTCTTAAATTCATCAGATTTATAATATTGCAATAATTGTAAGGTTAGTGATATAGTTGTAAATAAATACTAAATTTATCCTATATGAGACTAATACTTCCATTTTATTTTTTCATGCCTATATATAATGAAAAAATTTAGCAATGTATAGTCAAAATTTTAATTTAACTACAATTAAAATAATAATAAAAAAAGATACAAATAAATATAAATTATATATAATCAATACAAGTAAAATTGAAAAAAATTATCTAACATATTTTAAAAATTCTAAATCAGCACTTGAAATAAAACAAAAATAACTATATGATACTGTTAAAATAGAACGAAAAGAGTATTAATCTCGAAGTTTACGGTATTTCAGCTTTTTCTAATAAAATTTCCTGGAAAGCAAATTAAAGGGAAAAAAAAAAAAAGTCATTCAACCACGTTTGTGTATGTGCTTTTTCCAGTACTATAGAGAGGAAATATCATTCCAAACTCATCATTTTGTCTCAGCACACTTGCTTATTATCATTATGTATATATTTTTTTGACTTGATTGAAGCCCAAATTTATGCTAATGCAATCATCATTTCTAACATTAAGCTTTTGGGTAATTATATTAAATTTCTAACATTCTTTACCATAAAAAAAAAAAAAAAAAAAATCTATCTTCAACTATCAGGTTTGACAATGGTCTCGTCTCCAGGCATTGGAAAAATTAGTTGTTAGAAAGAATTAAAAATTTCTCAGAGTTGAAGGTCTTCCTTTCATATTAGAAAAGACCATTAAAGAAAAGGGAATGGGTGTGTGGTCTCTTTTCATTTAGGTGGTGATCAGCGACTTTTCCGGATCAATAATCGGGATTAGGTGTTTGATTTCTTGAGATTTGTTTTAAAAAAGTTTTGTTCAACGGTACATTTCACATCATAATTTTAGAATTATCATAAAAATTTTAATTTAGATAATTCAAATTCACGATCGAAATGAATCTAACGAAATTTTATAGGATTCGCTTATTTCGAATATGGGTAACTCTTATAATATCTAATATTTATTTCACTTTAAGATAATCATTTGCAATACATGAACGATTATATATTCTCGTAGATTATATATTCTCGTATGTATTTCTTTGATTCAAATGTATTTTTTATAAAATTGCACTAATACTTATTTTCGGAGTATGGAAAATAAGGTATGTATCGAAAGTTTGAAGTTATTTTTTCTTTCTTTGTCTCAAACACTGTGTATTGCAGAATTGACTAGTTCAAAATGAAATGGTTGAACCACAAGGTCTGCTAAGAGCTCTGAAAGCAGACATTCAAAGGAGGCTTCTTCAATGCAATTGCTACTATCTTGTACAAGTCAAAGGCCTTCTAATAGGGGCAGATGGGTTTGGCTGCTCACCTACAATATCTATGGTAGTTGGTCTTCGAAGCTTTGTCAAGTATAATACCTCTTTGAAAATTCACAAGAAAAAGTTGCATAAATACTTAATTTGCTCTCTACCCTCATAATTCCGGAATAAAATGCTATATAATCGACCTTTTAGCTTAATTGATTTTATGAATTTGTAAATTACGAACAATCTGTCTAAATTTTCGCATGGATTTGAACTTTTTAAGATAAATTAAATGTGAATTACAAATTCATAAGATAAATTGTTATTTCATGCTTTGTCCTTCTAAACAATTTTACTATAATGCAATTTTAAAGAATTATTTATTCAAATTCCTCTTTTTTATATTCAAAATTAAAAGAATACAAAGGATAAAATTAATGGCACACGAGTGGCATTATAATTAAAGGTAAATTTTGTTATGCCAATTTTGGAAGGAGTAGATTTTAAGAGAAAAATAAACAAATAATTTCTTTAATTAGTGGAACTCCCTCAATAATTAAACTTTATATTTAATAATATTAGTTTATTATTTTGATTATTACTTTAATAAAAAAAAAAGCAGAATTATTCAATTTGAATTTGAATACTAAGCAAATGTTGTCCGCTTCTTTTTTTCAACTTAGTTGTTATTCATGACCCGTGATTATTTTATTTATCATAATTTTTCAAATTTTAGTGTGTTTAGTGTGATATATGTCATATTTGCTCTTAATTTCACATAAATTGTCTAATTTTTTTTATTAATTTTTATTTTTGTATTTCATCTATTTTAGATTAGATTTCAATTTTCAAATATTGGTTTTAAAAATTTAAACAAGTAAAAGAAAGGAAGAAAGAAAGAAAGAAGAGTGAAAAATCCAATTCAACTTTCAAATGCGTCACGAGAAGAGTCAAAAGAAGAAAAAAAAAAAAAAAAGTATGAAATGCACCGCACAAACGAAACCCATAAACGGAACGGAGAATACAGAAAGTAACAGCGTAAAAACAAGCCAGTCTTCACAAGCCAAAGGAGAAGCCTTTCAATTTCTTCCTTCCTTGTTTTAGACCGAAAATTCGTCATTATCTTCTTCCTCCTCTTTTCGTTCCTAATTAACAAATTCAAATTCCTCTTTCTCTTCTTGTATATTTATTTTACCTCATTCTCATTTTATCCATAACCATTAAAAAAAGAATCTTTTTTGTTTTTCCTTAACTTCGCTCTCTAATTTTCAAGAATCAGAGCAAAGCAGAAACCCATTTGGGATAAGCATAAGCTACATTTCTCACCATCTTTCTTGGAATTCTCATCTGGGTTTCGCTGGTTTATAGACATAAGCCTAAAAGAAGACATCTTTTTGGGAATTAGCTATGGGAGATTTAGACAACTCAGCAACAGTTGAAATAACAGGGAAGATAATGGTGGTAGCTATAATAATTCTATTTATCGTGGTGGTTTTTGTTCTCTTTCTTCATTTATATGCAAAATGGTTTTGGTGGCGCATTGAACAGCCTACAGGTCAAACACCCTCTCGCCGGAACCGCCGTCGTTTCGTTTTTAATCCTGGTCAAGACCCAGTGCGGAGAGGACTAGAACTTTCCGTCCTCAAATCCCTACCAATTGTAATTTTTCAGTCCAAAGACTTCAAAGATGGGTTAGAATGTGCAGTTTGCTTATCCGAGGTTGCAGAAGGAGAAAAAACAAGGTTGCTGCCTAAATGCAACCATGGTTTCCATGTTGATTGTATTGACATGTGGTTTCAGTCTCACTCCACTTGCCCTCTTTGCAGAAACTCAGTAGTACCAGTAGCAGAATGCTCTGTTTCCAATGATAATGATTTGGAAGAGAATATTCTGTCTCCAGAGGAAATTTTGGCTTCTGGGTATTCTACAGAATCTCCAAATTTCCCAACAAATGTGTTGTTTTGGGGGGACCAGACTCAGGTAAGCACCGGTGGCGGCGTTGGCAGTGGTGGCGTACTGGAAGAAGGAAATTCTATAAGAACACCTTCTTCTTCCACCTCTTCTTCTTCTCGTAATAGGCAAGATGAGATGTTGGTTATTGATATACCTATGCAGGTAAATGAAGACTTTGCCGAGGAAGAATCAAATAAGTCTCCAGTGCCTACACAAAGGTTAAGGTCATTGAAAAGGCTTTTAAGCAGGGAAAAAAAAGTGGCTCTTAGCAGTTCGAGTTCTTCTGTTGATATCTAAGTCTAACCAATGAAGAGAAGCTATCTCATATATGTATAGGTTTTGGGAGAATTGGCTATGGAATGGATGACCGAAGATATTGCATTATCTCGTCAGCGTTTGCTTGCCTTGGTTGGATTTTAATGAAATGATCTCTTAAGAATTGGTGTTCCTTTTTGGAGGTAAAGATAGCCTCTCTGCTTTGGTTGCTTCACTGTTTTGTCATTCTTGATATTAAGAGATGATCAAGTCTGTTATACGAGATGTTCTGGGTTACTGTATGATCTTGGTGCAGAGTATTAGGAATTGAAAATATTGTGATGAGAAAGTAGGATATTAGGCAAGCTTCTCTGTTAAAGAAGATGGAGCAATCCAACTTCTTCTACAGAAGATGTATTTCAGAAACATTCATGTTTCAAATATTGATTCATCTAGTGGAGAGCTTTTAATTATCTGCGTTATTTTTAAAATTTTTTTTAACCACAGCATGTCAAGTATTAAACAATTTTCGATTTGATCAAGGTTCAAGAACACAGAATTTGGTTAGATTTATTCAATGTTTCTTTTACAGACTGGGACAAGTTTTGTATTGATCATCCTTGGATTAACATTTTTGGGAAACTAGATGTGAATTCAGGATTTTAGATTTGTTTAATAGAAGCCTGCCAAAAATGCAACCTCCAAAACATATTTCCCAGTATAATAACAAGAAAATGTATAAAATGAAAATAACATACCAATTTCCACTATAATTCAAAATTCCATTACTGTTAAGTTAACAGGAAAATGTTAAGGCTGAGTTCCAGAATTCTATAAATACAAGGTGTACGTTTATCTTTGCGTCTATGTCAACAGTCAGAATTGTTTATCTGATTGAGACCTGATATAATATGTAGCTTCCTTAAATAGATAACTCCAAGTAGTGGGCATTCATCTTTGTCGAGGCTGAGGTGTAGTTTCCTCCATACTAGTTGATTGTTCTTCACTAAAGCTAGGTTATGGGAAGAATCGGTTATTTTTTGGATTCTTTCTTCAGTCTCTGTTGTTTTTTTTTTTTTTTGTGGATAATCATTTTAAATTTGGAAAAAGATGTACCAGCAAACCAGTGATATTGAATTGAAATTTCAATAGGTTACTGATAACAGTTACTTTGAACATACAAGTAGCTAAATAAACAAGAATAAGACAGACAGCTATAAATCTTCAGTGCGAGGGATTATCTTTCTATTAGATAATCCAATTTTTTGCACATTACAGCTAGTCTTTACGCATATTGTTTCTGCCTACTCATACCATCTTGTACACTTCCTTGCCAACTGTAATTCTCCATTCTCCGGCAGAACAAATTATTCTTAGAATTGAAGTTCCTTTTACGTAGTTTCATCATAAGAACACTATGTTACCAAGTAAACAGGTCCATAGGCTTTGACACCATGAGGATTGTTGATCGGATCAAGACACATATATGGTGCCTCATTTCCTGTTCTCTTTATAGGATTGAAAAGGTTAGCAAGAGGTCCGGATGTTTGTCGCCGGAGCTTCATGTCTACAGTTCCACCAGTCCCATATATTGGACCAGAAACATGACCTTTTCTTGGATTTGAAACGTGAGAGCTATTTGCAGGTTGCTTACTAGCCTCACCCTTTTTATTATCAGATTTCCACCATTTGAACAGAGTGTTTTTCCATGATTTTTTGCTCTTTTTCTCTTCTTCTGTTCTTGTTTTTACAGTTTCTTCTGCATGTGGTAGTGAGTTCTGGAGATTCACTTCTCTTGCATGCTGTCTTGCTTCTTCCAAGAACTGATCAAAAGCCAGTCAGATAAAACTAACAAAGTAAATGATTCTTGTAACTCTGTCAGAATATCAAAATAATAAAAGTTCACATCAATGATAGAGAACTATTCGATCGATCGATAAGAAAGCAAGTTGGTAGAAAATGAGAACCCAGAAATAAACTGCAGACAGGTTGCTTACCTGTGTGAAATCCACTTGAGGATCAAACTCATAGCCAACATAATCACTTGTGTCATAGTTTGGATAAACAGGAGATTTCTTCATTGTTGCCTGAAAATTGTTAAACCCAACAACAAAAATTAAAGAGAGAGAAAAACAGAAATACAATCAAAGAATCACAAAGGAAGCATCAAGCTGAACAAGCATGGCATTGATACATTTATCTGCAAAGAAGGGTAGAGGGATAAATGAAAATATAGGCAGTTGGGATGATGTTAAGAGGGCATGAAATAAGAAGTGAAGTTCACAATTGTCTACCTTCAATTGTTTCTTTAGTAAAAAGAGGCAACAAAGAAAGAGAGAAAATTAAAAAGAAGATCCTACAATCATTTCAGATATGCAATCCCCTGGTGTAAAAATGGCAATGGCCAACCACCAAACTGATATTTAATCAAGTAAATTGCAGACTATAGAAGTAGGACCTTTTGAGTGGTTGAAATGGCATTGTAAACCTTTTATTAACATTAATTTTTGAAAAGGATTTATACATGGGGGTAAAATAGATGGTAAAAATTCTCCATACGAAAACATTCCATTTATACCAAACATAGATACTAAGAATCAGACAGCTAACAAAACTTTAAGAAAAGAAGGTAATTGGAATGGAATAATGATAGCTTTCCTCTCAATTTAAACCTACTCATTAAAAGGCAAGAGTAAAAATTAACAAACAAGTTAGGGTTTGTTGGTAGCAATCATACTTAAAGGACCAGAAGAACCCCCCCTCTAATTTGCTGTATCTTGCATATGAGCTTGTAGGTGTCAGAAAAGATACAGGGAAAGAAAAAAAAAAAGTTCAATAAAAAAATGTAGCTAAGTAGACCTTATAATCAATAATCATTAAAGGAGTAATTATTATATATGTGACAAAGAAAGAGAGAGGATAATTTTATCTTGCATGGGAATTGGGAGATATATATAATATATATTTGAAATTTTGCACTACAGAGTGCCGTATGTTTCGCATTGATTGAGGCTTTATTTTTTGAAGTTTTGGGAGGGAAATGCAAATGCCAACCCAAGTCAATATTAATAATAACAGCCTGCTCTGCACTGCACTGAGGTGTTGTAGAGTTTGGTACCTGCTTCATAAGCACAACCTTTTGACATTTGAGCTTTCATTTCTATTTCTTAATTAATTGCAGAGGTATCAGACAAAAACAGCAACTTCTTCAGACAAGCCTTCACTTTCTACCGAGATAAGGTTAGTCTTGGAAGGAATCATTGACCACTGTCCTATTTATTTGGATCTCATGTTGATGGAATACAGATTTTTTGCGAGTCATTTTGTACAAAATATTGACTTCTGATTGACCAAGTGCCAACCATCCATCTTACCTGTTTTCTTTCCCTTATTCTCTTGAATTGGATGCGTCACTTCAAAATTAATTGTGCAAAAGAAAAGCAAAGATCGAGTCATATCTCAGCAAAACATAAAATGACAGAATAAAGAGCTAATATTGAAAAGAATTGGCCCCACCATCTGTTAATCCTACAGTTACCCAAGAACAAAATCATTCACAAAGGCACGTATCGTGGTTTTGCAGACAACAGACAACACAACGTGTCAATGCAGACGGATTGTTCCCCCATTATCATTTCTTTTTAAGGCACAAGATAAATCAGTGGCCCAACAGAAGGAAAAGCACAACCTACAGTACCACATTAATCTCTACTAGATTTAGAAAATAAAGGCACAAAACATGTAACTTTTTTAGGCATTAACTAACCAACTGCCAACAATAACATAAAAAGACCCAACAGAGCCTCTCTTTGAGCATCAACCTCTATACAAGTTCTGCTAAATACAGGGCAAACCTAAGGACTATTATGGGAAAAAGTTCAACTGGCAAAAGCTCATAAGTCTGCTAACCATACTAAAATTTCCATTTCGCAGTCTGCATATCAAAGTTGGAGCAGAGGCAATGCCATTACAATGCCAAAGATCGAAACCAGCAATAACATCACCCATGTTGGGAAAGTCTGCTTCCTGTTTCCTCTCGGGCCTTTCAGTGTATCTACTCTTTTCACATCTTCTCCCGAAAAATTATCGAGTTTTTCCAATTTAGGTCTGGATTTCTCCTCCTGTGATGCCTCTGTTGATGCCTGCTCTGTGATAATTTGCTCAGATTGCTGCTGCTGGTTGTACTTCTCCACATATTCAGGGAACAACTTCCTAAATGTTGGACTGCTCAGAAAAGATTTGCCAATTAAAAAGAGGTGAAAAAGAGTTGGACAAGGCTAGATATTGCAGTTCCATCTTAAATAACAAAAAGCATAAAGAAATATGGATTCAAAAAAGTAAGAGGGCAATGACCAAGACAAGAATCAAACTCTCCAGAATACCAATATATATGCACATGATAACCAACAATAAAAGCAAAAACAAAAAGGGTTTACATTCTTCAATTGGCTGGCCGCCCAGATGAAATATGCTCAATGGCAAAATAAAAGGAAATGTGCATTTGCAGAAATATGGAAGAAGAAAGAAAAAGTGAAAGCATAAGATGTAGCACTATCAACTTACTTCTTACAATTGAAAGCAAGAGAAGCCTTTGCCAGGCGCTGCTTCTCAGCAACAGTACTGTTCACACTGCCCGTGGTAGGACTGTTGTCCATCTGCATAACACAAATTAATTCCTGGTAAAAAAACAACTCTTAAGGAATTCTGAAAAAAAAAAAAAATTTCAGGTACACTTCAAACATTCAAAATATGAGGATGTCACTTGATCAGCATCAGGGCACAGGGTTCCTCA
Organism: Jatropha curcas; assembly: GCF_041381405.1. Taxonomy (NCBI): domain Eukaryota; kingdom Viridiplantae; phylum Streptophyta; class Magnoliopsida; order Malpighiales; family Euphorbiaceae; genus Jatropha; species Jatropha curcas. The sequence goes on along the minus strand of NC_143151.1, from coordinate 33,934,561 downwards.
AAAAATAATTACACATAGTTAAGTAAAAATTAAGAGAGATACCACACCCCACTGTCCCCTCCTCAAAACAAAAAAGAAAACAAAGACACACACAACAGGAGAGATTCTGAATCGAGATACCACCACACTTGAAATCGACTGATAAAGTTAATAGCTATAATGAACTTACCATGAAGGAAAGAAGCCCTGTAAGTATGCTGCATTGATGGAAATAAGAAAGTAAGAGGAAGGATCTATACTAACTGCTACTTTGCTAATACTAATTTGCCGAGAGGCAGAAAATATAAACAATAAAGATACTCTAATATCAAGATAGACACTCCAAAACTAGTGTAAGTTTTACCTTGATGCAGACCACATTGGGTTCCAACTCTCTGGATGAACTGCAAAGCAACAAAATCAAGGTGATAAAACAATCGGTCACTGGAGATGACAATTTTGATTCTCCACAAGTAAAAAAATTCTAAAGAACTTACAATCGCTCATAGACAGGCAGATTTTCTTTTGAGTCAAGAAGCGTCCACTGGGAGTTATCATACTACACAGTTTTTAAAAATTAAGAGAATTAACAAAAAGTTTATTGCCTTTTTAAGGAAAAGCTGCTAAAATTCTGAAGAAAGATAAGTAGAAATAGGACAGATTACGTGATTCCAGGAGGCTTGTAGGGATACTCTGGAGGAAACTTGATCTTTCCATAATAATATCCACCTTATCACCAGAATGATCAGAAATTCACATTTTATCAACCAAGAAGTGATAATATTAAATTCTCAATTGAGCTAGACAATCAAAATCATGAAACAATAGAGGATCACATAGGTTCAACAATAAACACCACATCAAGAACAAAATTAACAGACCTGCAAAAGGAGTTCCTTCACTTCCCTCTAGCACATAATCTGCATTGTCAAAGTACCATACCATCAGTATTAAAGAACCAAAAATTAAATTAATAACAATAAGAAGAAAAATACACAAAAAAAACATAGTGATAACGAGTGGTCAAATTTTGACCAACAACCAGAATACTGATTTTTGGGGGGGTGTAAGCAACCCAGTGCACACAATCAACAACACACGACTCAGCTAGGTAAGAGCTCATTTGTGCATATTTATAAAGTTAACTAATCAAATTTGAATAAAAATTTTAAGGTTGTTTTATCAAATATGGACACAAGTGAATTCACTTAGATAACATAAGTTACAATACTCACTATGATAATTCACACAAGTATAAACACGTTAGATACTTAGTTAATATTTTCTCTTGCCTCTTGGCTTGTCTAGCTCAATGAGAGAAGCCCAGGAGCAGTTAGAGCTTGCTGAGCCTATGTTGAACAAGAGTGACAAAAGATCATGGGCATGGCACAGGGATGACTTAAGCAAGCTTGACTCAGAGAACTCAGTTAGGTTCAGTTTGTTAACACCCCTCAGACTGAATAGGTATGGTCTCAGAGTCAATATTTACAATGAAATGATTCTTCAACCTCATAAACAATGCAATCGAAAAGTATGGGAAATTGTTATAAATCAGCTCAGATATTATGCACACTCCATTTCCTCTCCTCTATAAGAATAAGGATAATTAAGATTAAATGGAAGTAAAACCTGGTAGAATTCGATGCATTAGTTTAAGCAACAATGCAAAGCAAGTTTAGCCTAGGCCTATGTTCTATCACAGAGATTGAATCCACTAAAGAAATTTATTCCATTAACATTAAAGAGTAATATTTGAGAAGAAAACAAATATTATGATGAACTTACGCCACTCGAGGATGTCACTTGGGGAAGGACGGGCAACAACATGGGGAACTGGCTCCTACAAATTCAAAAATATCAAGTAAAATAGCAATTCAAACAAAATTCCAACATACTGACAAGAATGCATTGTCTTAAACCACTTTGAATTATTTTAACGAAGCTGTGAAGCTATCTGGTCTGGTAAGTGCTAAACAATGAGAGAAATTCTTTGTTTCCTTCTCTTTGATTTATTACTAAAAAACTGTAACACAGAACTATGAGTAATTAGAAGATGCACCGCCACAACAAATAAGTTAGGAAAGGGAGAATTCCTCAAAAATACAGATGCAAATAGCATAGAAAACAAAAACTTGTCATCTGCTATGGGACAGAAAATGTACTACTGTGTTGAAACAATGTAGTATTTGTTACAATTGTTACAATAACAGACCCCTAGAAGATGCTACACTAAGCTATAGCCACACGTGCAGATAACATAAACAGATTACAGAATGTGCAATTTGGATTAACAACAGAACGTACTTTACATAGTGCTCTGTATTCCTTCTGAAGTCGCTTAACACATGATTTCTCGGCCATCCCACAACTGTAACTTTAAATTAGTTTCAGCACAAACAGCAAAAACTTATCTAGTTGATTCAAACTCCCAAACCACAATATGTTGGCTGATACAGGAAAAAGGAGAAAACAATTACTCAGATAAAATAATCTAAAAAGAATTGAAATTTAATACTAATATAAAGAAAGAAAAAAGCGAAGAACTAACATAAATATAAGTCTGCTGCATTCAACAAAATGCATAAAAAGATAACATCCAATATCAAAACATTATTACAACAATAACCTAAGGAAATGCCAAGCAAATCATATGATTAACTGCATAGTGTAATACAATTTCCACGCATATGGAAACCTGGTAACACCTAATACAACCAACAAACAGAAGCCTATTACAAGAATTAAAATATCAGCAATAAAAATGGAGGTCAAATCACAATTAAAGATTAATAGCGATTAACGGACCATAAATATTCATATATAATCAATTCTTTAAGGACATCAAAATTAACCCAAAAACCCTAATGTAAAAAAAAAAAAAAAAAAAAAGGAGATCAATGCAAAGTCAGGAAATATTCACTTAGAATCGACCTAAAACAATCAATTGAGAATTAACCAGTTAGCATAAACAAAGTGAATGAAAAGAACAAAGAATCCACCAATTAAGTAGATAACAAACACAAATACAGATCGATCTCAGAAAAAAAAAGCATCAAAATGTTCAAAAATATTGAGAAAAAAATAATATAAATGAAATTAACGAAAGGCAATACGATTAAGAAGCCATTACCGCGATAATTATATGTGAACAAGCCGAGAACTAGAAGAGAAAAGCTGCATTAAGAATCGAAGAAGATAGGATGAACAATGAGAAGTTGTAACGGAAAGAGATGGATTTTGTAACTTACCTGTCTATTAAATAGAATTAATTAAATTAATTCGGTAATAGATGGACAGATAGAGGGTAGGGGTGGAAGTCAAGGGTGCTGTAATTGGACTGTCATTGGTGACATAATATAAAAAAACGTTAACACGATTCGTTGGATTCAGTGGTTGAAAATGAAACGTACCGTTTTATATTCAAATCATATAAACTTTGCTATTGGGCCGGGTCAATCTAAATATTAAGTCTGGGCTGTCTTGTTGTTGGTCTGGGCCATGTACAAGAAAACCTCTTCTGTCCAAGCCCAACAGGTCTAAAGTCACTATCTTTTTGACTTTTAGAACTGCAAAAAGCCAAAAAATAAAAAAATAAATAAACAAAGGTTAGCACTTGCCTAATCAACTTTACATTTAAAATTAAAAGCCCTCTTTTTTGGTTCATGATGTGAACAAAACATCATCAACCTTCAGATGTGACCACACGACCATTGCATAAATGTCAATTTTGTGCCATTAAATAATAACATAATAATCTGTTGATAGCTAATATAATAATCTAAATATAATAAAAAAAATTCACAATTTAGGAAAGACCGAAACGAAAAGTAAGTACAATTTTTATAAAACCGTAAAAGTATATTTTAAAAATATAATCTCTCATAAAAATTTAAATTAAAGTGAGAAATTTACCATTTCAAATTTCCAAACGTGTTATTGAAGAAAACAATTTGTAGCTGAACCAACATCTGCCTCAAAACAGCTGTTAATAGTAAACATGTTGTGGAGTGAATTAAGGTATCCAAAGACTGTCCTTGGAAAACTAACTTAACTGAATATAAAACTGAATCCTTTCTTCTCAAAACTCTATTCCCCAAAAAGAATTAATACTAATATCACGTGATAAATCACATGACCCTCTCTAATAATATGTCATCAGTCATCACTTATCTAAATCAGTCAGAGACAGACATAAACTTGTAACAGTCAAAGTAGAGCACATGATCCCACTTGACATCAGATCCCAATTTAGATTTTTTTTGCTTTAGGAGGACAGGTTAGGTATAATATAAATCACAACTGCTTGTACAATCTTTCTTCTTCTTCCATATTCTCTTCACCATACTGTACCAGTCTTCACTATACTCTCTCACTTGCTTAAAGCAATTCAAGAAACTTCAAGTTACCACATTAACAAAATGAAGGTACACTCTATAACCATGGCTGCTCTTATTATTCTGCTTTCAGTTACTCTATCTGGTTGGTTACATAGGATTCAAGCAGAGGCTCGTCTAGCGCCTTTAGGACCACCCTCCTCAGCACCAGCCATGGCTGCAACTACACAAGCTTTTAGAATGCAAGATAGCAAAAAGAATCCGTTCAAGAAAGTTGATTCCAGCTTCAGAAGAATACCTCCAAGCACTTCCAATCCTACACAGAATAAGTAAACCTCTTGTGCCAACAACAGTTTTCAAGACTTTCCGCCATTGTAGGTTTTCTTTAATTGACTACACTCTGTGTTTCTGTACCAGGTGCACACCTCCATTAGATGGCCGAAGGAAGTAGATTCAGAGTTTTTGCAACATCACCTTCTTTTTTTCAGTTTTCCCTTTTCGTTCTTTAATTTGTTCTTTAGTATACTCTTTGCTAGTGTAGTGTAGTGTTTTACTTCAAGGGAAAAGTAGACTTGTAATGTAACAGCAGTTCATAATGCATTTACAAATTTTTCAATTTGAAATGTATAAAGCTTATCATGTTCTCCATGTGTATTTGAAAGGATATATGGTCCATAAACTCCAATCCTAACCAAAAAAAGAAAAAAAAAAAAAAAAAGAGCAGGAAGAAAGTACTATAAAGCAATAAAAGGTATCTGCTGTTCTAATCAAGAATATTTGTAACAAAATTTTCATTCCTGTAACATATGCTCTGGAAAAGCTCAAGTTTAGTATTGGTATTATTACAAAGCTAAATGAAAATCACATCATCATACTTTTAACTTCTTTTTTGAAGCTTTCGAGGGCTTATCTTTTCTCTGTCGTTTCTTTCCCTTCCCATCATCAGATAGGAATGGTATCTGCTGTATGGATTCCACTGCTTTTTTAGATGTTCCAACCATCTCAGGAGCAGCATGACTCTTTTTGTATTTCGCCTTCTTGATATCATTAGCCATGTAATTTTTGGCATTTTTCTCAGATGATAGATGATGATCAATCTCTTCCCTCATTTTCTTTAAATCTTTTGGGTGTGAAGTATTCTTGGAAGCATCAACAAGGAAGGAGTCACTTTTTGAAGGCTTGTTTTTCTCACCAGACCCAAATGCAGTGGAAAATTCTTCGTAAGTTGATTGTTTGGATGTTTGCCTGGACCTCCATTGATCAGGCCGGTTAGCAAATCTGTTTCAGTAAAGCGAACGACATGCAAAGTTCAGACACAATGGTGAACAGCTAAAATCCAACTCTTAGCAAGTGTATGTACTATAAGTTGTGGTAGTAGTTCTTAGCTAACTGAAAATTGGGACCTGGAAAGGCCAGTGGACGAGTATATACTCTCTCTCTCTCCCTCCTTCTCCCCCACCCCCCAAAACAAAACGGGATCAAGAAGAAGACGAAAAAAATATTTCAAACAAAAACCGAATGCAATGGTCCACAATACCCTAAAGAATAAAAGAACAGCAGCTTACCTGTCAATATCTATCTTCCTCAAGAGATAGGGGCCATGCTTTGTCTTGGATAGTTCAGTCTGCACTGCTAACAAGTCCGATGCTATGGCCTCCCTTAGGGATATATTACTGGCAGTGAAACACTTCTCAATGGTAAATGGACCGGAAGAATGCATTGCCAGCTCTCCAAAATGTCCTCGTAGCCTTCAGAAGTTGAGAGTAATCAACAACAATCAGAAAAAAATATTTGAATTGAACTGTGAATTTAAAACCCAAGGTATTCAAAACTGTTTCCAGGTGAAATTTCCATGCTAAATTGAAGAAGGAAAAGTTGATCTCCACACCCTTAAGAGCATGCATTAGACAAACAGAGATCTTTGGATTGGTTTTCAGAAGCAAAAATAGTCATTTAATGATTGACTTGGCTGTTAAGTGGAAGAGAAGGGCTATTTCAGTCATCCTCAATTTGACCTCATTTGTGATACCCACTCTTACAAGATAGAGTGGGAAACTAACTACATTGTTCATAATGGTCAAAAATTTTCACCAGTTCCATAGTATAATCATATTATAGCTATGTCGGAAAACAGAAAATATAAACTTGAATAAAGATCAGAACTTCACAAAAATGAAGTATCAAACAATGTAGTGTGACGTACTTCATGATTAATCTGTGTTTCTGCTTTCCAGAAGCATTGGAACCAAGAAAGGCTTCAATAACTCGCGCTCCCCCAGCATCTTTGGCAGTTTGAAGGACATGGTCAATTTCCATGGATATAAGACTGTTAATAAAAGGCTGAATGAGTTCCTGTCAAACAGAAACAGATCATGTCCATAAGTAATTAGAAAACTGAAGTGTATATAATAAATATCTTAGATGCCATCATACATTAAGATAAACTCTGATAGCAACTGCAGTATCTCACTTCCACATAGCCAGATCATTATTTTTTTTACATTGGGTTATATCCTCTTCGGGTTCAGGAACTCGTAAATAATAAGACTCGTTATAAATCCATGAAGAGAAACTACAATGCCTATATTCAAAATATCATGATGATCCAAATAATCTGATCTTTTACCTATATGAGATTAGATTAAAGAAAAAATTAACTCAACATGTTATTGTATTCTATATTGGATATCAATGATTACAAATATTTTTTTCTGAAACTCGGAAACAGCCACTAGAGTAGCATATACTGTTGCCTCGAAGGGTGAAGTTCTAGATGTTACTAATATGAATGCCAACGTGAAAGAGCAATTTCAACCTTACAAATTGTTAAATACTACAGAACTCAAGATGGCACAAAATGAAAAGAGCAGCTTAAGCCTCAAAAACGAATGATGATGACAGTTCTCTGGACCAAACAAATATTTATATTTAGTTATCAGGTGCAAAATCACATAAAACAAATATAAAGGTTTATAGCATATGTTTGCATTATGGTGATAAAATTGGGCTACTACAGATATAAATGATAAGAAGAAAAGGAAATAAACAAATATACAAGAAAGGCAACATACACTTTGAAATCTGAAAATTGCTTGGAGAATAAGAGAACCCATGACATGCATCTTCATACCACTTGGCCAGTCCCAATTGGACCTGTCCTCAAAGGCAAGGTAATTTTCAAGAAATAGTATCCTAGGAACAATGCATCTTGGAGACTCATTTGGTGAACATACAGCTGCAACAAGGGCCTGACAGCACTGCAAAACAAGTAATGAAAAGATCACAACCATTGGTGGAATGATGATGTATACTTTTGTATAAACAAATCTTCATGCTATGTATTTCAACACTTTGATAAAATAGCTTTATATTCTATTTCATTATTAGAATTCAAATAGAGAATAGCAAAGGGCAATTGCATTGAAGTGATAAACCTTGTGTTCATGGGTATGAAGCCTTTTACTTGCAGCAATCAGAGAAGCAACAACTCCCGACCTCCCCATTTCAAGAAGATCTGTAAATCTTGGACCAAGTTCCTCCCAAATCAGCTCCATCTAGTAGTCAAAGTGAGAATAGACAGCAAAAACAAGAGGTTCCATTATAAATCCAAGATACCATCATTCAACAAAACACACCACACTGGAAATATTCATTGTTGTATCCATGTACATTTTTATAATAACAAGATATTATGAATTCTATCCAATAATTTTAACTGAACCACTTATCATCAAGCATTGCAAAAGGTAAAGAGATCATTTTAGATTTTTCAAGCACAAAAAGTTATACCACATACTTGTTCCTGACTCCTTGCCTGAGAAACTAATGCTTGAATTACAAAGTTGCCACAATGATGGGATGAAAGCTTAAATAACGAATTCTTAAAAACTTTAGTGAACATCTCATCATACAAGCTTTCAGGACTCACTCCCACTATCACCTGCAGATTTTAAAAAAATTCAAATAATCAAAACTATGAATAGTTACCATCTGGAAACCAATAGCATATTGAATAAACTCAGCATAATTACAACATATGCAGTAAGTAGCAATGAGTAAGCCTCCAAATCAATGACCTTTCAGTAGCCATTTTTTGGAATATCTCATTAATTGCAATTTTTTGTTCCTCACCTCCATTAAGTGGCTGTAGGCAGTTTCTTTCATTAACCCTACAATTTCACCAACTGCTGTCGTTTCAATGAAGCTTTCTTGTTTTGAGTTTTCTTCTTTGCATCCAAGTAAAATAAGAATTATTTGCGTTAACTCTTGACCTTGCCCAGCTAATAACTTCAAAGCTGTCTGCCAAGAGTATAATGTTAACACATTACATGACCTTGATTAACAAAATAGGAAATTCATATGAATCATGACAAATCAATGAAGAATCATCTTGGAATATTCTTGTAACTCAACAAAGATGCACACGAAAAAAAACACCTAGAAATGGAAGCAACTGCCTTTAGGGAATTTGGCATGTGGACTAATATCCCCCACTAAGAATACGTAGCACAGCTAAACATAAAGTAAAAAATGAAGTAGAAGGAGCCTGTGTCCAAACAGAAAAACAGATGCTTTTCATGCAAAGGTAAATTTGCCAAAAATAAGAAATGAGAGCAGAACAATATATAAGCTTAAAAATTGTAGAGAAATGGTAAGAAATTTCAATGAGCCAGACAAATCTTGAGGTTATATATCCTAGTTTAAACTTCTAGAATGGCACAAAGTAACTTAATGGTCATATTCTGAAAAAAACATAGTCAAGCTTACCTGCCCATGCTAGTAAACGGCAAAATGAAAAAACAGATGCAACAAGAGGGAAAGTGCATACGTGCCTGCAAAACCAAACTGCTGTATTGATCAACTTGTAGGATTTTAATGTCTTCACTGGTGCACTTCAACATTTCTGATACAAGAAACTTCAACAAACTGGGAAATCCTTGTTGACAATATACCGAGTCATTACCAAATGGCCGAGTATCGTTGAGGTTCAGCCGCTCTGCCAAAATTGTTGATGGTTTTGCTCCATGAAAAACAGGGGAATCTATCGCCACTCCACCACAAAGACAAAGAAGACTTCGAAGAACATGAGATCCATAACAGTTACACATCATATCAACAGGATTAGCAACAATCACCTACGAGGGTTCAAACAATGTAATAAATACAACGTGAAACCATATTCTTCTTACACATGACAAACTTGGAAACAAAAAAATACAGGCAATTTTGCTACATACAGGAAACAAAAGGCCTCGTTATAAGAATTAAATGAAAAATCACCTAATTTATACCTTGCATATCGTAGTTAGAGTCTCTTCAATAGCAGAAAATGCCTCATTGTCCTGAAGCTGTGTCGCTAAAGACTTAAGTGCTGTCTCAGCGACATGAGAACCAGACCGGTCCATTGCAATTAAAGGGAAGATATTTGCACAGCTTTGGAGGAAACCACAAAGGTGTTCAATATCACAGCCCTCGAGGAGAGTTTGAAAAGTATGGCTTATGATATAATCAGTTGCCAATTCAAATTCCTTCCCTTTAGCTTCTTCAAGAGCATTACCACAAATAACTGATCGCTCCTCGAAATCAACCCCATTACTTTCAAGAAGATTCGCAATCTCTGAGAAGTATTTTACAGTTTCGGGATCAACCTGTTTCCTACAAGTATTAATCCAGTCACGAACATGCTTAAGTGGCCACAATAGTAGATTACCATAGCTTAAAAATGGGAAACAGAATGAGAAACTTGAACAAAAAGTATGCAAATTAAAACCAATGAAATCCTCAATTTAACTTATCTTCACAAGTTATTTTACCTGATAACCAATGGCTGCGGTTCTAATGTATTTTGATGCTTGGAGGACTTTTTGGGTCTGAAAGTTCCAGGTCCAGACACATTTTTGTTAGAATTATCCCCATCAAAACTAAAACTTTCTTTCCTGGCCTTCCTGCCCATTCCCTTTTTCTTTCTACCTTGCTTATATGAATTATCCTCCTCACCCATTATGCAATTTTCCCCTAAATTACCACTTCTGGGCCTTCTAAATATTAAAGCTTTTGAACCAACAGATACCATAAGCAAACTAGCGGCAACAGTTCCCAACCACCAACCCTGGTGCAATTTAATTTCACACAAAATTTTCAATGAAGAAAGAGTACATAAAACAAAGCAATTGACTGAAATCAATAGAGTAACAGAAACACACCTTAAACCCTAACTGGTAAGAGCGCGTAGACAGAGATGGAGAGAAGGGTTTAATGTTTAAAGAAGAAATAAGATATTGGGCCTATTATCTTCCACTTTGGGCTTCCTTTCTTTGATGGGCTATCAAACGGGTCCTATAATTGAGACTCCGCTTCCACATTTATTAAAGTTCTCCAAATTGAGGGTATTGCTTGGGAAGTTCAGCCATGTTGTAGTTACCTTGCACATTACCTGTGAATTGTCAAGTACTTATAAAACGAAAACCTTTAATTATAATAATTTAAAATATTTTAAATTATAATAAAAATATAATCAAATATTTTAAAAATAAAATGTAAAAGTTTTCAAATGTCAGTTATCATATATAATGGTTCTGTTTAAAAATTAATATATTGCATTTTTCTTTTTTTTTAATTAAAAAAGAGATTAACATGTTCTTGGATTGTATTTATATAATAATATATAAATAGGTTCCTCTATGGATGAATTGAATAGTGGGTTATTTATCTTAATTTGTTAAAGGTGTAAATTCTTTCTTCATTTCATTAAATTTGAGATTTTTTAACTTTTTATAAGAATTAAGAAAATAATTGAATCAAAATAAAAAATAAAAAAAAAAGATTAAATCATCTAAATTTTTTCAAAAAGGTAATTGATTTAATTATCTTTTTCATTGATTCTTACTAATAATTAAGATAAAATAAGGTTTAGTTGAAATATGTAAAGGGTAAAGTTGGAATGAAATAATTAATACTATACTTCTTTTTTTCTTACTTCTTATTCTTCTTCCCTTTTTTCTGTGTTTTTATTTTTCTTTCCTTATGTTATCCTTTTTCTTCCTTTTTATACTTTTTTTTTTCCCTCTTTTTATTTTTCTACTTCTTTTTATTTTTTTCTTCATTCTTCTTCTCTTTCTTTTCCTTCACCTTCTTTTTTCTTTTGCTCCTCTTTCTTCACTTTTCTTCTTCACAATTAAAAAGTTAAAATAAATTAGATTAAATAAAAGAAAAGAAAACAAAGTTCTTCCTCCCTGCTTCCTTTGCTTTTGTAAAAGTTTAAAAAAAAAAAAAAAAAAAAAAAAAAAAAAAAAAAAAAGCTAAAAGTTCCAATCCGTGGGAACATTACAAAACCTCTTTCCATTTTTATTTTTAAGTCTATGAAGTCAATTGATTTCAAATTCAGAACAATAGAAGCAATAAAGCCCTTTTGGATTATAAATTTTTAATTTTTATAAATTAATTTATTTTTACTGATTCAACCGTTGTATTTATCTATAAATTAGTACATTTATTTACTGTATATAATTTTGTGAAATAATATTAGGATGCGACAAAAATATATTTTATTTAATTTTTTAACCAATGGTTGGCTTAAAAAAGCAAAGCAAAGCAAAGCAGGAACGTGACAATTGTTTATTAAATATTAGCTGGCCTGGCCAGAACTGAAAATCGTAACCATAATTAGCGGTAGCCTACCAATTAATAAATCCTGACATTTATGACTTAAAGTTATAATCAAACCTAAAGACAGGAGTTACCGAAATTGGTGCCATGCTGTCTGCATTATAACAAGTGTCATTTCAGTGGGAACTGTCAATTCTTTCCTATCGTTTTCTGTCCAAACCAAGCTGTAGCTGCTTCCAAGATCTTGCGAGTAGGGCTGCTTGAAGGCAGTGGAGGATTCAGAAATTAATATTTACTAACCGAGTTACTTCTAATATTTGAAAATGTTTAATTAAATATTAAGCTTTTCTTTTTGGTATGTGTATATATATTTTAAATTGAAGTTTTAAAGTTGTTCTTTGATTGTGACAAAACATGTAAAGAGGAAATCAATTTATATTGGTGATAATAGTTGGATTCTCATGTCTATTTATTCTCTTTTGCTTTATTTAAAACAAAAGATAATAATTGCATAAAAACATTTAAAAATTATGCATTAGTAACCACACTTGACTCTTTAAAATTATTTATTGTCTTAATTAAATATTATTAATATGGTACAGTTTTATTCCATGCCTAAATTGTAATGTTTGGTATCATTCGGCTAGGATTTTTTTATTTTTTTTAATTTTTTGTTTAGGAAAAATAATGTGCCTATGTGTATAATTAAATACATCAATTAACTGTAAAGTGAGTATGCCTTTATTCTAACTTATGCTTTAATTAAAAAAAAAGAAAAGCTAACAGTTAATTAATTAAATGTGTATTTTTTCACATTAATCCAATGCATTTACAAATATTATTAATATTCTCTCACAAAATCAAATAAATTAATAAGGAAATGAATTTATTTATATTGTTGGACACTTTACAGAAGTCTAAATCAAATGATATAGAAAAAACAAATAAAACAATTTTGACGACCCACCATATCAAACATGTCTAATTTTGCTTTAATCAATACTCTTACGTTGTCTTTGCTAACTGATACAACGTGTGAATGGATCTTTTTTTTTTTTTTTTTAAAAAAAAAAAAGAGATTTAATTAATTTTGATCTGAAGAAATTTTGAGGAATAATTAACTACACAAAATACATAAATAAATAAATAAACCCATGACCACGTTTATGTAAAATAACGAGGATTTGCAATCAAATGTATAACGGGAAAATTTACAATATTTAATTACTAATAGTGGGAAAATAATAATGGAAAAAAAATATAAAATTTCAACTTGAAAATAGAAGGCAAACGTTTTGCCTCGTTTATGGTTAATTTACAAACTTCTATATGAACAAATTTCCAAAAAAAAGGAAAAAATAAGAATAATTAGCCACATTATGTTGGAATTGGACAGTGGATATAAAGTAAAGGACACGTGTTAAAAGTAGAGTAAATAGAAAAATGCTACTTGCAAGCAAAAGGCAAACGTTATACCTCGTTTTAGGTATCAAATTAACTTTTGTGTAATATTCTAAAGGTCAAGCTGAAGAGTGTCATATGCGATGTCTGAAAGTGAAAGTGTAAGGGAAGAACGGTTATTTAGTATCTGTCAAAATTAATAAATAAAATTTTGGCAGATGTTGTAATAATATAAAACTCTATCCAAAAAAAAAAAAAAATTATAATTACATTAAATATTGTAAACGACAGCCCAATATGGTGGGGACAATTAATGGACTTTATATTAATTCAAATACAATTGACAATAAAATTAAATTACTGGAAAAAATAAAAAACGACAAACCAACGACTTACTGTTTGATATTTTTGTTATTTTTTTTATTATTTTAAATTAGAAAAATGGATGGTCACATGAAAACCAGAAAGATTATGTAACGAAATTAATTCCAAACAACTCTTACTAAATTTTTATTTTTTGGATATTACTTTATTATTACGAGAAAAACGCCAAAAGCTAATTGGTGGTCTCTGTACTCATCTTTTATAAACACATGATTTCCTTTCTCAAACCATAGCGCAAACATTTCAGTGTTATCTTCTCTTCTCTTTTCTAGTTTTCTTGCTAGAAACACCTCCCAAAATGAACCAGGATAAGGAAAACTTGACTGGTATGCAAGAAACCAGCAAGCGTTCCATCTCCATGAAACGCAAGAAGCTTTTCCTTTCTCTCTTTGCGTCTCTGCTCATAGTTGCCACTATAATTGCCATTGTCACCGGCGTAAACTCAAACAAGAAAGATAACACTTCACAATCTCATGCCATACTCAAATCCTCCTGTAGTAGCACAAGATTCCCTGAGTTGTGCTTCTCAGCTGTGGCCTCTGTTCCTGGAGCCACGGCTAACTTGGCTAGCCAAAAAGATGTCATTGAATTATCCATAAACCTTACTACAACAGCTGTTCAACACAATTTCTTCACTGTTGAAAAACTAATAGCCACAAGAAAGCTTACCAAAAGAGAAAAAACAGCTCTCCATGATTGTTTGGAAACGATAGACGAGACTCTTGACGAGTTACATAAAGCTGCCGAGGATCTTGAAGAATACCCTAACAAGAAATCACTGTCGCAACATGCAGATGATCTTAAAACCCTACTGAGTTCTGCTATAACTAATCAAGAAACTTGCTTAGACGGTTTCTCTCATGACGAAGCTGATAAGCGTATAAGAGAAGCTTTATTAGATGGTCAAGTTCATGTCGAGAAAATGTGTAGCAATGCTTTGGCAATGATAAAGAACATGACCGATACTGATATTGCTGATGAGCTTAAATTAGCTGCAACTACAAACAGGAAGCTTAAGGAGGAGGGAAAAAATCAAGAAAGCGGCTGGCCGGAGTGGTTGTCGGCAGGTGACCGGAGATTGTTGCAGTCGTCGTCGGTGACTCCTGATGTGGTGGTGGCAGCTGATGGAAGTGGGAAATATAAGAAAATTCAAGATGCAGTTAACGCTGCTCCTTCAAAAAGTAGTAAAAGGTACATTATTAGAATAAAAGCAGGCGTTTATAGGGAAAATGTGGAAGTCCCAAAGAGTAAGACCAATATAATGTTTCTGGGAGATGGAAGAAAAACAACAATTATTACAGCAAGTAGAAATGTTGCTGATGGCAGCACCACCTTCAACTCTGCCACAGTTGGTAAGACCATCTGCTCTTTTGGCTTAGTGATAATATAGTTTATATAATGTTGTCCATTTTTTGAGCTAGCTTATTAGGATACATAAACATATGGGATCCAAAACTGATAATTATATGCAAATTCTTTTATTGCATATAATCGGAGAGATTTACCTGTCTAAATGTGATTTATGAGTCCACCCGTAAATCAAATTAATTTTGTTGAAAAAAAAGTAATTATGACTATAGAAAAAAGATAAAGTATGAACATTTAAAAAAAAAAATCTATATTTTGATTGATTTGTTCTATAAGTGAGCTTTTAATTTCGGTTTAAGTAATTTTAATTTATTGAATTTTATTTAATTGTGATTGGTACATGACATATGCTATTGATTATTTGAAATGGTTGTATGATGGAAGCCACGATTTCTGTTTGCATGGACCACCAATATGACTAAGCAAAAATTCTTCAAGGTAGGAGCCAAAAGATGTCTATTTCAAATGGATATATACACATACATTATAATAGATAATTTATTTTAAAATATAAAAATCTTTAAGTTTGGCTAACACAAAAAATTGTCTACCCCAAATATAAATTTTAGAAGAATACGTAAATCAATCAAGTCAGAATCAAATGGTTACAATCACTTCTTTATTCTCTGTCTTTGTCCTCATTTTCAAGAATTTGTTTTCTTTTTCAAGAAAAGTTAGTTACGTTCACTTCAGAATTTCAAAACAAGTTTTTATGGGAAGTGTTTTTTTCTATGAATGAGTGGGTTACAGCCAACAGAGTGACAAGTTCTAGTTGAGGGTACTTTAATAGCATATGGTGGATCTGCATTTATTCTAGTAGGACGCTTCCTTGATGCTTCTTTGTCGTTCCTTCCCTTCATGTTCACTTCAATTATTGCTCTTTGCAGTACATAATTAACTAATTTAGACCTAATTAACTAATTTAATTATGTCCTGTTCAACCCTGAATTAGTAGTTACTGACATGAAAGCTTGCATGTGATTGCAGCTGCTGTGGGACAAGGATTTTTAGCAAAGGACATTACATTCGAAAATACGGCTGGACCATCAAAGCACCAAGCAGTAGCACTTAGAGTTGGTTCAGATCTTTCAGCTTTCTACCAATGCGATATGCTAGCCTATCAAGACACTCTCTATGTCCACTCCAATCGTCAATTTTTCATAAACTGCCTAGTTGCAGGCACAGTTGATTTCATTTTTGGCAACGCAGCTGCTGTTCTCCAAGATTGTGATATCCATGCTCGAAAACCTAATTCAGGCCAAAAAAATATGGTGACAGCCCAAGGCAGGACTGACCCAAATCAAAACACAGGAATTGTTATTCAAAAGAGTAGAATTGGTGCCACTTCTGATCTAAAACCTGTGCAGAGTAGTTTCCCAACTTATCTTGGCAGGCCATGGAAAGAATATTCAAGAACTGTTATAATGCAATCAACAATTTCTGATGTGATACATCCTGCTGGTTGGCATTTGTGGACTGGAGATTTTGCTCTTAATACATTGACTTACAGAGAGTATCAGAATTCTGGTGCTGGTGCTGGAACATCTAACAGGGTTACTTGGAAAGGATATAAGGTAATTACAAGTGCAAGTGAAGCTCAAGCATTTACTCCTGGAAATTTCATTGCTGGAAGTAATTGGTTGCGTGGCACTACTTTCCCTTTCTCTCTTGGTCTATAAATGTTTTCTTAGGTTGGGTAATTAATAATTCTAGCTAGCAAGTGTTTGATATATTTGAGTGTTCCTTGCGGCCATATTTGTATGTTTTCTTGATTATTAATCAATAAGAGCATGCAAAGATTTCTGATTGTTTTTTGCTTCCGTAGTTAATATTATTTTCAGAGATGTGGAGGAAGAAAATTGTGAGAACGTAAGAGGTTTAATGGACATACCTGTAAGGATTTCAAATCCTTAGATGTAATTCTTGAAGCACTAACCCTAATCTTTTTGGGATTTTGCTGTAAGCGTGGGAATTCATAATTCAATTTCCAAATTTTAATTCTTTTTCTAGAAACCATGCCTGTCATTCAAATTGAATTTTATACAGTTACAAAGCAATCAGGTGAAATTTCAATTCTAAATTCTTGATTTGGTAGAGCTTCTGATTCCTTCCTTTTTCCGAGCCTAGTTTACCTTCTAGGCCCACAAGCCCAGAACTCATCCAAGTGGGCTTAGATTTCTGGTGTGCAAGCCTGCAAGGTACGCACCTTCAAACCATTATCTTGCCAACAAACGACGTAAATGATTTTAAACGGCATAACGTTGAAAACGTGTTGGTGACAATCTGGCTATTCCTGTGAAGTGTTGGTGACAATCTGGCTATTCCTGTAAACGAACGAAATTAAGCAGGTTTTTCGTTTTTTAAGAGGATGGTAATTATTAAGGAATTAAAAGGATAAAACGGCGAAAAAAAAACCAAAATTTTAAAAAAATATATATATATTATCAATTTTTATTTTTTTAAAAAGAGAACCATCATGAAAATGAAATTAAGAAATAAAAAAAATTTTAAAAAAGGGAAAAAAGAAACAGTGGCGCAATCATCGGCTAGTGAGATGTCACCAACATCACATGGCTGGAGAAGCTTATAAGAAACAAGTGAAAACACTTGGAATTCAACTGATATCTCCCCAAAAAATATCGTATCTTTTTTATATTAACCACTTGATCCACCTAATAAATTAATTTTTTTTATATAATTTCTTTTTCCATGAATATTCCTCTGACCATTTCGAATATGAAACTAATTTCATTTTTATGTTTAAGTGCTAAGATATGAGACGAATAATTTCGTTTTGAATTTGATTTTTCAGTAAATTTTCAAAGATTAACTTATTACTTGTGACACTTTGTATTGGTATAAATTATATAATATGGTATGATTGATTTGTCATTAATATCGAAAATGAGAAGTTCTGAGGTCGAATTTTTTTTTACCATAAGAGTTGTATAGTCTGTAATATTATTTCAACTCATTAAAATGTAAATTGATAGTATAAATGAGGAGTGTGTATCGCGAGGTTGAAGCATTTGTAGAAAATATATTGACTAGTTCATAGGACAAAGTCAAAACGGCTTCGGTGGAAATAGAAAGTGGACACATTTAAAACTCGCTTATAATTTTATGAATAATTTTTTATGATCAAAATTAAAAATAATATAATATGTTAAATCAAAGAATAAAATTTATTGTCAATCAAGTATAATTTTATTGGTCTTTTCATTGATTCAAAGAACGAGAAATCTTAAGTTAAAAAAAAAAAAAAAAAGAATGAAAGAGCTCTTAAATTGTTTATTAAATTTTAGGTTTGACTCCATCAATCCGTTGAAGGTTCTTTGTTTCTGTTTCATGAGGGAACATACTACAGACATCAATTTCATCATTTGTCACCCAAAATCATGAAAGGGAATGCTAATTTAATTATTGTTTCTTTAAAAATGGAATTTTCTATTCTAAAGATCATTTCTATTGGATATGAAATTTTCTTTTTTTTTGCTTTTTTATAAAAATTTGATCTTTCAACACGGCTTTGAGTGGCAAAAAGGACCCATCTTACCACTTTAGAACCTTAAAATTAATTAAGTCTTGAAAATATGAAATTGAATGATGAACAACTAAACAATGAAAAGGACAGATTAATTTTATATCCAGGGTGGTGACAGATGCAGTTTCCACTGCAGAATTGGTAAGTTTGGCTGTAGTATAAATGAAATGATTAAATCCGCGGCCAAAAATGCTAACAGAATGGTTGACATTCGGTGGTTTTGTAATTTGCATCGTATTGACCACGTCAGCGATATTGCTCTACCACTTTCTTCCTTTTCTGCACAATTTTAAGTTTCAATAATAGTATAGTATGACTGCACGTCGACAGCTGGCTCAACCAGAATTATAGCACTCGGAATCGTGTTCTATTTGGGCTTAATTTACGCGTATACCCTCAACTTGAAAGTTTATTACACTTATATCCTAATTTGAACTTTGCGGCAATTATACTCCTAAATTAAATTAACGATTGATTTGCAATAAAAAAAACATTAGACCTAATGAAAAATCCATTTTCTATTTGTGAATAGTGTAAATATCATTATTAACATCATTACCTTTCGATGTTGCTGATTGATTCAAATTATATATAAAGCTAAACTAATTCAATGGATCTTTCGGTTTAAATAATTTTGATATATGTATATTCCGAAGATAATGAAGTAGATGAGCTAATGTTAATTATAGCATAAATTCTAAATATGCATAAATTATTCTAAATTCATCAAATTATGGGATTATCAAATTGTTAAAATTTTTGTTTTTTAAAATTTATTTTCAACTATACTTTCTCATGTACAATAAATATATAAATTAATACACAATTCCACATGTGTTTATTACCATATATAAACATATATGAACTAAATTAAAGAAATTAACATACCAATTTTGAAACCATTGTCTGAGCTCGAAGTGCTTTCTATGAATCAATCGCTTTTGTGAAAGTAAAATTTTGTAATAATCAACGATGTACTCAAGTGATAGATGAGAACTATTTTAAATTAAAATTTTTTTTTCTTCTTCAGCACTGATGTTTCGAGTTTGATTTTAAATTCTAGGTAAATTAACCCAAACTCAGTTATAGATCCCATAAAAATATTTTTTTATTGTAAACCAACTCTTAATTTAATTGTGGGGTGTAAATACTCTCAACTTTTTATTTTAGGATGTAATTATCACAAAGTTCAAATTAAAGTGTAAGTGCTATAAACTCTAAAATTCAGGATATAAATGTATATTAAACCGTTCTATTTGCTAACATGGTAATATAGGAATATAATTGATTAACAGTTGGGGCGCGAGAATATTTCTGATGGTATATTAAAAAAATAATAATATTTTTAAAATAATGTATACGATCAGTAAGTAAATATATATATATATATATATATATATATATATATATATATATTAAGTGGATTAAGATTTTCCTAAGATTAACTACAGATATTAGTTACTACCATGCGGTTGGATCAATAAAAAAAAGATCGTTGGGATCAATTGAAGAATAGTGCATTTCTTGGAAAATTTTATTTACAAATCCGTACTATTAAAAGATAGAAATAAAGTGTATTTCCATATGAATTTTACTATTATGGATAGTCAAAACAAAAATATAATAGCAACCGGCCACATTAATACAAAACAAAAATGACAAATATAGGGATAAACTTGTCATTTCAACTCCATTACTATAATCATAATCTTATATTTATTTATTTATTACCAAAAAAAAAAAAAAAAAAAAGGAAATGAAACCCAGAAGAAAGAATCCCTTTGATTAAGCGACAGTAATGATGTTTCCGTACTAATTGATTTTACTAATCTTAAAAAAGAAGCGTCGAAGTAAATAGTAAGAAATAAGAATCTCTGCCTCTGTTTTATATATAAGGACACCCAAGACAGAGCCTCCTATACATCATCTTGAACTCAAAAAACAGAAATTGAAACCATGGATTCTATCAACTCCTTCAAGGGCTATGGTAAAGTAGATGAGCCCGAAGAACAAGCCTTCAAGCGAAAGACACGTAAGCGTCTCATAATTCTCATTGTCGCCTCTGTCGTTCTTGTTGCTGTTATCATTGGTGCTGTTGTAGGAACTGTATTACACAAAAGAAACAATGAATCATCAACAGACTCTGTCGCGCCAACTGAGTTGACTCCGGCTGCTTCACTCAAAGCTGTTTGCAGAGTAACCCAGTACCCAGCTTCTTGTTTCTCTAGCATCTCTGCTCTTGAAACTGCTAATACCACTGACCCTGAAATTCTTTTTAAGCTTTCTTTACGTGTCGCTATGAATGAGCTCTCTAGGCTTAAAGATTATCCTTCTAAGCTTATTCAAACTGCTAATGATGCTACGCTTAAAGCTGCTTTGAGTGTTTGTGATTCCGTTTTTGATGATGCTGTAGATCGGTTAAATGACTCTGTTTCTTCAATGGCTGTCGGGGATGGTGAAAAGATTTTATCCACTGCTAAAATCAATGACATGAAAACTTGGCTCAGTGCTGTCATTACTGACCAAGAAACATGTTTAGATGCTTTGCAAGAATTGAACAGTACAAAGCATTTTAATAGTACGCTTCTTGAAGATGTAAGGAAAACAATGGTGAATTCAACTGAGTTTGCAAGTAATAGTTTAGCAATTGTTGCCAAAATTTTGGGTTTGTTATCAGATATCAACATCCCAATTCATCGAAAGTTGTTGGGTTCTGAAAGATCCAATTCAGGGTTTCCAGGTTGGGTTAGTTTGGGAGATAGGAGGCTACTCCAAGAATCAAAGCCTACCCCTAATGTTACGGTGGCTAAGGACGGCAGTGGGGATTACACTACCATCGGAGCAGCGGTGGGAGCAATTCCAAAGAAGAGTTTATCAAGATTCATTATTTATGTCAAGGAAGGTACTTATGTGGAAAATATTCTATTGGATAAACATAAGTGGAATGTGATGATTTATGGAGATGGGAAAGACAAGACTATAATTTCTGGTAGCAAGAATTTTGTGGACGGAACTCCTACCTTCTCTACAGCCACTTTTGGTAAGTTCTTAATCTTTTTTCATTTGTCCATTCAATCATATATGCATTTCTAAATTAAATTTATGTTTAGTTTCATTAAAATCTAGAAATTGAACTGCTTTATATAACTCTTTAACGAGATTTTACCTGGAAAGTTGTGGAATTTCGATGATTGGAGGCTATAGATATTGATGGGTAGTTTTAATTATTGATTCTAATTTTTTTTTTTGAAAAAAAATTATTGATTCAAATTTCTGAAACTTCGAAAGATACAATTTTTGAATCAAATTCATGTGCCATATGGATTCGTCTGCTAAGAAAGATAGCAGATTGGTCTTCTTATGACTGGATTAAGGAAAGCACATGGACTTTGAGTATTCCATGTGAAATGGATCTGTAACTCTTACCTAAAAATCTGTTAAACCACATAAATCATGCTGTGACAATATAAATTTCAGAATGGAAGTTGGTGCCCACCATGTGCTTGTCTAATTGCTACATTACAAATTTTTTTTCTGGTGGCCCAATTACTCCCATAATCCAAGTTGAGGCGTCCAAGTGATCAAAAGAGTTTATGACTAGGCACATTTTTTTTCTTGGTATTTCTATTAGTTGCATTCTAGAAGGGCCTAAATTACTCCCCTTGACCTGGTCTATCATGGGTGTCAAACTACACATTTGATCTGTTAAGCTCTCTAATTTTGGTGTGGAATTGTACTTTCAACAAGACACCTGCAACTTAATTACAAATCCTGGGAAAATTTAATTGCTAGTTGGATTCTCTGTTTTAGATATATTGACCGGTTCATGAACATGGATTTGAAGTTTCATGTTAATGAATTTTCATGTTCAACCACTTGAGTTTGTGCCTGGGTGGCAAAACTATTGCAGCAACTTCCTAGTTAAGTTTGGTATCACTTACATTATGGGGATTCGAAGTTTACTGTTCTTAAAGAAACTTCACTGACAGGTACGCATGTTACATGTTTGTAGTGGTTTTGATGGCCCGCAACATTTGCACTAGAACATGCATCTCCTACTTTCTGCTTCTATTTTGGCCAAAACGGGGCCCCCCACAAAGAACAGACTTTCAAATGCAAGCTATTTTTCTAATTTGCTGTCTCTAGAATGATGTTAGTGTTAGGTTATGTTCACATTATTCTGTTTAATGAAGGAGTCATGTGTGTCTGCATCCCCACAAACTAGAGGGATTACTAACTATATGAATATGATGATCTGGGCAGCTGTCACGGGCAAGGGTTTCATGGCGAGAGACATAAAGTTCATCAACACAGCAGGGGCAGCAAAGCACCAAGCAGTGGCCTTCAGGTCTGGTTCAGACATGTCTGTTTATTACCAATGTGCATTCGATGCATATCAGGACACACTCTATGCTCACTCCAATCGACAATTCTACCGTGAGTGTGACGTTACTGGCACTATTGACTTCATTTTTGGCAACGCTGCGGTTGTTTTCCAGAAATGCAATATCCAGCCCAGGCAGCCCTTACCAAACCAATTCAACACCATAACAGCTCAGGGCAAGAAAGACCCTAACCAAAACACAGGCATTTCAGTTCAGAACTGCAAGATTTATGCTTTTGGTGCCACTCTTACAGCCACTACATATCTTGGTAGGCCCTGGAAAAATTTTTCAACTACAGTTATTATGCAGACTGATATTGACAGACTGGTAAGTCCAGCGGGCTGGATGCCATGGGTCAGCGGCGTTGACCCGCCCAGTACGATATTTTATGGAGAGTACATGAACACAGGGTCTGGAGCCAATGTGGAGAAAAGAGTTACATGGGCTGGGTATAAGCCTAGTCTTACAGAAGATGAGGCAAGCAGATTTACGGTAGGATCATTTATCCAAGGACCTGAGTGGCTGCCAGCAACTGTGACATTTGATTCCACTTTATGATCAGAAATTGCATCAAATGCTATATTGAGTGAAGATTGGGAAGCTATAGAATTGCTTACGATTTTCTATAACTAGAAGAGGATGTTTTTTCCGACGTTTTTCTCTTTGATTATAGGCATTAGAAGATGAATTTGTTTCTAGTGTTCACACAATTTTTTTATCCTTTTCTTTCTTTTACTACTGGTATATGTGTTGCATAATTTTTATGTGGCCTCCTCTCACTTCTTTAGAAACCATCACAAATTTGTACGGTGAAGATAAATAATGATCAGAAAAACCTGCAGCTAATCTGTTTGTTATTCTTTCTCTTCATTTTATTTGTTAATTTTTAAAAATTGCTTTATCCAAGATAGGCAGATTGGATTGCTCTTTTCATTTATACGATCAGTGAAACATCTCGAGCTTAAAAAGCAGATAGACAGCACTACGGTTTCCAAAAAATTTCATAAGATTCCTGCGCCTGCACGTTAACAAATGCATGGAGTTTCTCTTTGGAGAATGAAAAGGAGATGGCCCTTTCCTCCGGTCACCGACCAGCTTGCCATTTGTTTATTGCTTTTAATTTTGCGTCTGTCTGTTTAAATAATGTAAGAACAAATTTCACTTTTCTTTGTTCACAGTTTTGATGTACAATTGCTTCTTTCTTTATCTATTATATCTGTCTATGTAAAAATATTAAATTAGGACTGTTAGAACATTGGTTTGCTGAATTAAAATTATTTTGTATTTTTTCTTAATTTTTTAAAAATATAATTAATGGATATTGATTTAAAATTTAATTTTAAATAAATTATATACGGAAAATATATTTAAGAGACAAATTGAGCAATACCCTTTTTTTATTATATATTTTATTATGATTTTATTTAAGAAACAAACAAATTTTTAACACAGACAAATTAATGATAACTTTACAAGAATTAATGTCTACTCATGACTCAACTTTTACACTATCACTTATCACTGGCTAATAAAATAAAATTAATCCCAACAAAAACTAATAAAAATTAGTAAAAATAACATTTAAAAAAAAAAAAGTGTCGCAATGAAATTTCAAAAAAGAAAAAAAAAAAGTGTCCTAACGAATATCCTATGGGTTTAGGTTAAGCTAAACTTAATTTAAAAAAAATGATATTTAAGTCCAATCTCATAAGATTAACCTAAAAAGCCACCGAGCCCACCTAATTTGAAGTTTTGAACTTTGAAGAAGCAGAGTCTGTGGGCAGAAGCAAATCTCTAGAAAGGGAAACAATCAAACAAAGGCAAGAAACAAGAAAGAAATCACCCCGGTCTTCTCTTAAACAGGCAGTTTCGGAAAAAGCGTGGCTTTTCTTTAATTTCTCATTGGAAAAACCAACAAATATAATTAACAAAAGGAAGCAACGGACGTCAAAATCTTCTCTTTCTCTCTCCCGCGTGTGCAATCGACATCTGTGGTATACAGGTATAAAGGATGCGGAGATTCGTGATTGGTAGAGCTAAAAGCCTTCTCCACCGTTCCTATCAATATCATCCTAAAGATCAAGGCTTGTTGCAGCTGCGTCCTCTCGCCTCTTCTCATTCACGTTTCCTGTCTAATACTTCTGTTGTTGATTCCCCTTCTACTTCTTCTTCTTCTTCTTCACCCATGGCTCCTCTCACTGTTGATACCATTAATCCTAAGGTGCTTTAGCTTTTCATTTTTGCTTTTGATATATGTGCTGGCTGCTTTGATCTCGATTCACTGTTTGATTGCCTGTTGTTTGTTGAAGCTGCGTGTTTTTTACATCTGGGTTTGCTTTGTTTTTGTTTATTTTTTACCTTTGATTCGGATTGATGTTATATAATAATGTAACTTGTACTCCTCTTTCTTTTTTTTTTTTTTTTTTTTTTTATATAAATTGCTCTTGGGCTATTGCGCCACCTTTCAAATTTTCAATTTGTCAATTTAATTCTTACATGTGTTTCTTGATGTAGGTGAAGTTGCTGTAAATTTGATCTTGAGGAGTTTATGGGTCATTAGATTTTAAAATTGTATTGGATGACAAATAGAATAAGTACCTTATTACATAAATTCGAAGTTGCAATAATAGCCAAACCCGCAGCTGTTATAAAGTGCTTAGCTTCACTTTGCATTTTGCTGATTGGGTGTTTATGCTCTAATTGAAGTCCAGTAAGCAATGCACCACATGACTTGGTTTCACTTTGCATATTTAATCTTTAAGCAAATTACAGGGCTTTATTTATTGCTGGGTTTTAATTGAGCTGCAAGATCATGTTCGCTAGAATAAAATTTAATATATGCAAGACTTTATTTTGTTCTATGCATTTGTAAAATGGGAAATCTTGAAGTTTAATCAGTTACAATGCATTTTCCGAAACGCCAAAATCTATCTATTACAAAAGTTTAATCAGTAAATTGTAGACTTTGATGGTCAAAGGATGATTTTTCTCCTATTCTATAATTTAGCGATCAGTTTGCTTCTCAAAGTTGTTCACAGCCTTTTCCTGTTCTGGTTTGTAATCCCTTTTCTTATCTATCATGTGTTGCACTTCCAGGTTCTGGAGTGTGAATATGCTGTCCGTGGTGAGATTGTTACCATTGCGCAGGTAAGACTTATGATCAGTTGTTTTATGTTACTTCTCTTTATGGTTCTGCGAAACAAACACCATCTACCTGACTCTGTGAAATGTGATCATTGAATATTTGTATTTCTTACGCAGCGGTTACAAGATGAGTTAAAGTCTAAGCCAGGTTCTCTTCCATTTGATGAGGTATGTTTTCAATTCATAGTAATTTAGAATTCTAATTTTGTATTTATTTAGTTGGTCAGGGGTGATTTTATGGTGTTGTTATGTAATTGTGCTCATGTTCGTCAATGTGTTTAGTCATCGCTTTGGTAGTGATTGGATGCAAATGAATATTCAATAGCTTAATTAAACAAAAACAATTATATTTTGTTGACTCTAATTGATGTTTATCCTACTGGCTTGATTTTATATTTCCTGATGAAGAATTATTCTATCAAAAATATTAAAGAAACAAATATCTTAAACACACATAATGGACCTCTTAAAAAACAAAACGGGAAGCGTTTCCATATGTATATTTCCTCGATGCTCTTTAAAGCACTTTGAGTGTTCTGATGCTGATTTCATCATGTAACAGATACTTTACTGCAATATTGGAAATCCTCAATCCCTTGGCCAGCAGCCAATCACATTTTTTCGAGAGGTTAGTTTCCTACAGCCTCCTGATGGAACGCACTGCACTATGTATTTGACTGGATCAGTTCTCATCAAGTGTTATTTCTTCCTTAGGTTCTTGCATTATGTGATCACCCTGCTATTTTGGACAAAAGTGAAACGCAGGGTTTGTTCAGGTAGTTTACTTTTATGATTTTGGTCCATAAAATTCTATGGACAGTTTTCTCCACTCCAAATGTAGAAGACAGCTTCTTGTAGCTCTTACTGCTTCTTGAGCAGACATTTTGAGTGTTACCCCCTATTTCCAGCTTGAGGATATGATATGCTTCCATGATTAAAATATTACTCATCCTCACATTCTTTACATGTAAATGCAAAATGCAAGTCATTGAAGTTTTCAGGGATTTCTTTCTGTATGTATGAGTTGATCCTTTTAGGCTTTAGCCTGTCTCATGTCCGGACATAGTTCATAACTTCTTTTGGAAAATGTAGATTTGTGAGGAAATCTTCCAATTTAATTAAGCAGGTGGAGATAAAAGGAATGTCATCCCTTGCTATTGTCATTTTTTATGTGCAGAACCTGTCACAAAGGTTTTCCAGACATTCTTTCACAATGTCTCATTAACTATCCTTGTAACTTGTTATAGTGCTGATTCCATAGAGCGAGCTTGGCAGATTCTCGATCAAATTCCTGGAAGAGCCACTGGTGCTTACAGTCATAGTCAGGTTACAATGATAGCATCAATTCTGAGGAACTTCAAAATTTATTAAAATGAAATGGCTATTGTAAGAATACAAGATGATCCTAATTTTCGTTCCACATCAGGGTATCAAGGGACTACGTGATACAATTGCTGCTGGAATTGAAGCCCGTGATGGTTTTGCTGCTGATCCAAATGATATTTTCTTGACAGACGGTGCAAGTCCAGCGGTAACAGTCAATCCCACTTGATTGTATTTTAAGTTTGATAAGCTCCTATTATCATAAATGTTTTCTATGCGTAAATGGTCACATGTAGATGCACCTCAACTAGACACATGTATGCATACTTTAACCATTTATTTTCTGATCACTTGTTTGTATTACCAGGTCCATATGATGATGCAGTTACTGATAAGGTCAGAAAAGGATGGAATACTTTGTCCCATTCCTCAGTACCCATTATACTCTGCTTCAATTGCTCTCCATGGTGGCAGTTTGGTATGTAAAGAAACATGATGCACTACGTTGTGCCAACTTTGTTGCATAGTCTTCTATGTTGACTGTTTACTGGCTATAAAAAGCGGATTGCTTCAATTGTTCTAGTAGAATAGAATGAAAATTGACTGCACCTCAATGCTGATAGAAGATTAAGCAACTAACTGTCTGATGTTTTGGTTATACGTGTCTTTTTGACTTTGCATTTTGAAGTTGAACTCTCAATCTGCAGGTTCCGTACTATCTTGATGAAGCAACTGGCTGGGGATTAGAAATTTCTGAGCTTAAGAAGCAAATGGAGGATGCAAAGTCTAAGGGTATTTCTGTCAGGGCCTTGGTTGTAATAAATCCAGGCAACCCGACAGGGCAGGTAAGACTTTGGTATTGCTGCAATGGAGGTAATTTGCGTACTGTTAAATAATTTGACTTTGTGGGCAGGTTCTTGCGGAGGACAACCAGAAAGCAATTGTAGAATTCTGCAAGCAAGAAGGCCTTGTTCTTTTGGCAGATGAGGTGGGCAATGCTAGCAGTTAGAATGAACCTTATATTCTTGACTTCTCACCAACACGAATGGCTTGAAGGATAACCTTACACAAATTCCATGCAGGTGTATCAAGAAAACATTTACGTTCCTGAGAAGAAGTTCCACTCATTTAAAAAAATTTCCCGGTCTATGGGTTATGGTGAAAAGGATATATCTCTTGTATCCTTTCAGTCAGTCTCTAAAGGTAAAACAATACGAGCTATATCAAGATGATTAGAAAATTTTGTAATTTCCCAATTTGAGGATAAGGGTCATGGTTATTGTTATTTTTTAATAATTTCAGGGTACTATGGAGAGTGTGGAAAGAGAGGAGGTTACATGGAAGTCACTGGTTTTAGTCCTGAAATAATGGAACAAATATACAAAGTAGCATCTGTGAATCTTTGTTCCAATATTTCTGGTCAAATTCTTGCTAGTCTTGTCATGAGTCCACCCAAGGTTAATTTATGTTCTCCTTTTTTACCTTGGTTTAGATCTGATGTTATTAAGGAGGCATAAAATCCTTATTTGCTTGTTTTCTACTGTAATTGCCAAAAAAATATACGGATGTTTTCAGGTTGGAGATGAATCATATGAATCATATTCTGCTGAGAAAGATGGAATCTTGTCATCCCTTGCAAGGCGTGCAAAGGTTAGTCCAATGAAATTAAGTTACTTTGATTTAAGTTGATGAAAAAGGAAAAAAAGGAAAAAGGGAGGATCTGAGGTTGTAGGATTAGTTTGACTGCTAACATATGTGACTAAATGGGAATCTTGTCAGGTGTTAGAATTATGTTGTATTCTTTGTGTAAGTGGTGGATGACAGTGTGTTTGCTGACATTTTAGAGACTAACAATGTAGAACTATACAGTGACCATGAATGATTTTTACTTTCTCTGTGACTTCCATTTATACATTTACTTCTCTGTTGATTAATGGCAGACGTTGGAAGATGCACTCAACAATTTGGAGGGTGTAACATGCAACAAAGCGGAGGGAGCAATGTATCTCTTCCCCCGCATTGTTCTGCCTCAAAAGGCAATTAAAGCTGCAGAGGCTGCAAAAAAAGCTCCAGATGCATTCTATTGCCAGCGTCTCCTCAATGCCACTGGAGTTGTTGTTGTGCCTGGTTCTGGCTTTCGGCAGGTGAGCCTTATTTATTTCTTCTATTACTGTTGGTTAAATCTGATTTCACTGTCATGACTGAATTAATAGCCATCTTGACAAACTAATTGATGCTGCTTTAAAACTCTCTGAAAGTTTAATGTCTTCAGACTTCTGATTGATTCTTTTGTGTTTGTGATGTTCTGAAAAGGTTCCCGGCACTTGGCATTTTAGGTGCACCATACTCCCTCAGGAAGACAAGATTCCAGCCATTGTCTCCCGCCTGACCGAGTTCCACAAAAGTTTCATGGAAGAATTTCGCGACTAAGGAACCTTTATGTTCTCGTTTTTAGAAAGTTGCACAATAAGATGTTTGCCAAATTTTTAAAAGCACAGATTGGTTTTTAGTCCATCTGCAAGAGAAATAGTTACTTTTTCACCCTTTGCAGTAGAAATGTGAGTTTTTATAGAAATAAATGCTTTTTGAAGTATGCCGTTTAAGGTTGTATTTTCATAAAGCACATTCATCTGTTCGTCAAGTTTTTTAGCTCATCAATGAATAAATGGGATCAACACAGGCATAGAAATTTTTGTTAGTCTATCGAAAATCATACGGTGGGAAATCTTGAAACTGTCTGGCTTATGC
This sequence comes from Jatropha curcas, assembly GCF_041381405.1. NCBI lineage: Eukaryota > Viridiplantae > Streptophyta > Magnoliopsida > Malpighiales > Euphorbiaceae > Jatropha > Jatropha curcas. The sequence goes on along the minus strand of NC_143151.1, from coordinate 33,904,346 downwards.
AACCATACTAAAGCTGGAGGCTGGTCTGCACAATTAACAATTTCAAAAGCACTTCATGGGAAATGGTTTTTCGACACCAGTTTCAAAGCCAAAATATTATGGCACTTTCAACATCTACGTAAGAGTGCCAGACAGATCAATTGATGGCAGTTACCGGAGATTCCAGAGAATTTTGAACCAAAAAATTCTCCATATCGTTCAAACATAATCGAGTTTAAACTGACAAGAAAGCCCAAGGGAAAACAGTGCTTCATTTTTGAGATGAAATCAAGTTACAGGACTGAATTAAGCAGCACAGTTGTAGGCACCATTACAGAAAAAAGATTGTATAGGTCCAATCCTCTGCTTCCCCAACTAAAAAGACGACAAGCAGTTTAAGCAACAATAGGGAATCCAAAATGTCTCGATAATGAAATTTCACGACATAGTTTTCTTCTTATAGACGATTAATGACGACCTCCACCTCTGCGGGGGTATACAAATGATATGTTGGAGCCACCTTTGCAATGTCAACATTGTCGGGAGTGACCTGAAATCAATAGCTCAATTTAGTTGACGATAACGAGTAAGAAAAATATATAATAGTATAGTTTAAATGATAAACTATATGTATAAATATTGAGTTCCAAATAAATAGTATCGAGCTTTACCTTTTCTTCCATGACTTGCTTCAGGATTGAAAGTGCGATTGTCTCAGCCTCTAGAAGCGTGATGTCCTGCACAAAATTAGGAAGTAACCAGTGATCCAAAAACTAGCATATGACATGAGAGAATAAAAATAGGTTTCATAAGTTGGCCAATTAGTGCACATGCAACCTACTATACTTGGCATACCCAACCAAATTGAAATACCACATTCATTTCAAACTCCTCGTGGAGCTAACAAGTCACGAAGTGTTGCAGGAACATATTTGAGGGAGCAAAAAGAATGGGTAAAGAGTTTGGTGGGGTTGTTGAAAACTAATATTTGATGGCACTACCTTGTTGTATTGCTCTTGCAAAGAGCTATCTGCACCTTCTGAACCCGAACCAATAGCCTTTGCATTACATTGCCAAAGTGTGCCAGATGGATCAGTATAATACCTGTTACATACAGTATGTATTAAGCACAACTGCAAGGAAAGAGGTGCCACCACAAGTAAAAATGGAAGTAAAACAGGCTCAAGTGTTAACATATGCTAGCATGACCAATTTCTATGCCAGAAAAAGTAACATACACATTTAATAGCACAAGTAATAGAAACCAAAGCAGGCAGGGTGCTTTCTCCCCTGCAGCATTATTAGATGATTTTAACCATTTTATGATTGACTGTCCAAGTGTATGTATTGCACCTACATCAATATAGCTGCTTTCTTTTTAGTATTTTAAACATCTGAACTACCTTCGCGTGTAAAGGCAATTAAACTTAGAATTGTTGTATTTATACAGAGATGAGAATACAATTGTTAATGAAATACACGACACTGTCATCATATATATATATATATATATATATATATATATATATATATATATATATATTGATTCCAGTTAGGAAATTTATTTGCAAACATACAACAACAGTCTGTTAGATGTAACATAAATAACATAATAATCATTGTATCTATATAAAGATAGGAAGATTCTCATCATTACTAATAAGACATTACTACTTACAGGCTAGGACCATTCTCATCATGACCAGCTATGAGAAGTGACACACCAAACGGACGAGACTGCAAAAAAATAACATCACATACATCAAAAGCATATAATAGGAAGCATAAGATGATATATCCAGGATTTAACATTAATGACTATAAGCAGTGTTGTTTTCAACAAATTTTCATTTGCATAGTGGAAGGAGCAAGTAAAAGGATGCTTTTTTTTTATCTTCCATAATGACAGTAAAAGCATCTGGCAAACAAACTACATGAGAATTGATAGTGCACAAAAGCAATAGCAGCTTAACAATCGATGATAAACAAAGATTTCCAATATCTTTTACAATATTAAAACTTAAAGTAGATAGCTTTTGCCAGAAAGCATGTGGGAAAAGTTCCAGCACTTTCCTTTAGTAACTGCAGAATATCAAAAACATCAATCCAGCAATGGATCTGAAAGATTCATCCATGCAACTGATATAAATTTCAAGAAGACACAGACATCTTTGGCAGGTAGAAGAAAACAGAAGTGAAAAGGGAAAAAAAAAAATGAATTTCTTCAAAGTATCATTTCAATGGCAGATTGACAATGTTAAAATACAATTGAAGATTGTACAATGAATTGTAGTGACTATTTTTAAAGCATCTCCCAAAGAAATGAAAAAAAAGGCAGAAACAAATTATCAGAAGGCAATTATTTTTTCTTTTTTAAAGTGAAAAGTAAACTGCTCTACCATGGATTCTTCATCGCCTTCACCAAATCGTAGAGCGAGATCACAAAGTGCTTGTGTTGTGGACTCCACTGTCATGGGCTCACCATAAGAGAATCTATGGTTCTGAAGAATAAACTTAAGAAATCAATAGAAGTGCCATTCCAAAAAATGTGCAAAGAATGGCATTAAAAACAATGAAAACAGTACCTGAGTTTCCACACGTGCATGCTCAACAAGCGTACGAGCATCTGCAATTAATCCACTCATAGCGCATCCAATATGCTCATCAATTTCCATAACTTTCTCCACACTACTGGGCTCCTGGAAAAGAGTTGAAGAGCAATGATGATAACCGTAAAAATTTCACAACTATGGAACATCAATGTCCATCATCTAGAACCCACATATTAAGATTTAGTAAATTTCTAAAGTCATGCTGAATCCGCAAAATCAAGTTTGAAGCATATAAACATGCACTTCATGAAAATTCTACACGTTTATCAATATTAAAATTGGAGTACTGAATAATTTGTTCAAGAAGGAAGTATCTCCAACAATCGAATATCTAAGAGTAAGACCACAACTTCATTGGACCTTTCTCAATGCATACCACTCATATGATGCAGTAACCTCATGTCACATTCAATCCAATAAGCAATTATCTACAAATGGATTTACATCGTCACAACCATTACAGAATAACTAAAAGCAACACTGGACTTGCACCTTTGGTTGACCAGATTGTGGTTTTGCCACAGTAAAGATGTAAAAAAATTCAACTCATATAATAAAAAGACACCAGGAGAAAGTGGCAAACCAGGAGTGGTGAAGTGATACGCTTCTCAACTGCAAGCACAACACCTTCTTTTGTCTTTATCCCAATTGCAGTTGAACCTAGCTGAAAATATGATAACCACATTATTTTTATTCAAGTAAGCATCTGCTTGACATAGGCAATCCTTTTTTTTCTTTTTTTAAGGTAATAATAAGTAGAACAGTTCTTCCAGTCTGCAATAATGGTAAAAAAGATAAGATCATATCAAGATAGCATCAATCATCAAGTGTCCAATTTATTCAGCTTAATCATTGGGAGTAGGTAATAAGTGTCCAATTTAATCTGTTTGGCCTAATGGTATTAGAGCCCCATGGATTGCCCAGAGATGCTGGGTTCAAAACCTTTACAAGGTGCGGACAAGGAGAAACAAAAGTCCCTTGAGGCTGAATAAAATAAACCGAATAGCCACGGCAGCGAAATGTGGTGAGGAGTAATAAGTGGGATTCTGGGTCTTAGCTGGACAGGTTAATCTGTTCAGCCTAATGCAGGTCATGAGTAAGAGTTCATGACTCATAATTGCTTTTTATGGTTTTGATACGAAATGATTCCACATCTGGCCATGGACCACTCTAGGTTGACCAAGTGTGCACTGTTTTCACGGCTACCAATGTCCCAATCAATAGTATCTATCAGAGTTATTCTACATCCTATGGTGGAGAGCCTCACTTTGGGAGAACGAGGTCATGAGTGAGAGTTCCTAGGATGCCATCCACAACCATGTCCGAGTTTCAAGCTAACAATTTCTTTTCATGGCCCTGATACCAAATGAATCATAGTTCATAAACTTCACTCTAGTATTTTTCCAAAGCCTTGTGTACATAAAAAAACTGCGTGAGGTTTATTGGTTCCTTCAAGATATCTAAGAGGTAGGTTTTTGGTGAAAAATGTTCTTCATTGGTCACCTTGACTTCTAATAGTAGTCAATACACATACTGAATTGATGAAGGAACAATTATCAAGTCCATACTGTTATCCCATTAACGAGTTCTTCAAAACCATAAAGAACGCCAAAAACTTATTTATCCATAGAGTATTATAGCAAATATCACGATTAATCACTACCAATTATACTTGACTCCTAAAATTAACTTTTTAGTGCTCAAAGTAAAAGACAATTGTTTCTAACCCAGTACAAATAATTCCCAGGAAAACCATTTATCAAAAAAAAAAAAAAAAAAAATGAAACAAACTGAAAACAGACCGTGGTAAAGAAAGATTTTTATCGAGAGAGCAAATAAATGTCGAAACTTTCTAGGGGAACAAAGAGGGGTTTAAGGCGAATTCATATTAGATTACCTTGATTGCTTCGATAGCATATTCAACCTGAAACAATCTACCTTCTGGAGAGAAAGTGTTCACTCCTCTATCATACTCAGTCCTTAAAAAACAGACACAAATCATAAGCTCAAAAACTAAAAACCAAATAAAAAAATGAATTAAAAAAAATTATAAAATCAAAATGAGAGCATTATTTTAAGGGAATTATGAGGTTTACCTTGTGAGAAACATCTTTGCTTGATCTCAATGGCAGATCCTTGCGCGAAAGAGAGAGAAAGGGCAGAGAGTAGGTCTGCTTGCTTCGCGTTTCTTGTGCTTTTGTAGAGGTCTACTTGTTAAACAAGACAGGTAACGTTTCGATTTTTCTTACACTAAGTTTTTGGGCTCATTGCAGGCCTAGATCCGGCCCTATTAGGCCAATTTAGTCCAACGGGCTTAAACGGCATTAACACTCCTTTTCTACCCATACACATTTGTATAGATATAGTGTTTTATCTACCTCAACTCTTTATTTAAACCAACTGATAATTAACTTGACCGTTGGAGGGTCTTAATCATTTATCAAGAAAAGACAAGTCACTAACTAATTTTTGCAGATTGATTGGCAAATTATGCTTTGGAGTTCAAAATTAGTTTCTTTTATATTTCTATCATTTTCTAATCATTTATCAAGAAAGGAAAAACTCATGTGAATTAAGCTTATTAAACCTTTTTAAGAGGAGATTTGTATACATAGCTTGTAAGGACATCCTTCATTAAATTCTCCTAAACACCCATCTAGATTACAGAGTCATCAGCATGACTAGTTCTAGGTCTCCTAGTCAAATTATTATCCCAGCCAATTCAAAGTTTTTGCAGAAATTGGCCCTCTAATTGTCAGGGAACCTCCATACGGCTAGTAATTTATTATGACGCTAACAACTTAATGGAGAATGGTGGAACCTTTGGTTTTGCAGCACCCAGAAGTGGTCCATTGCTTTGACTATTCTTGTTTTGAAATTAAATTTAAACAGGTTACCCATTTTCTTTGATGTGCATGGGTAGTTCTTTGCTTCCTTTTCTTTTCTTTTCTTTAGTATTTGATCTTCAGTGTAGCAAAATTAAAAAAGAATGCATTTTTTGGTTTTGATTAGAAAGAACAGGAGATACAAGCATCTGTCTTTTGTCTCTAGATTATCAAGGATGGTTGTTGCAAGGGAAGCAACCACAAGAAGTATGGCTAGAAATTTGTCGACTAATCATCTTCTTGGATTGTTGACTTGCCCTTTCAATCTGCTCTGTATGTTGCTGGCGAGCAGCAGTTCTCCATTCTTCAGCTTTTCGATGCACAATCGCCATTCTCTTCATCAATTTCTCTTCCAAGTTTGATCTCATCTTCTGTATTTTCACCTGTTTCCATTTCGGAAGCAAACTCAGAACTAATGGAGAGGCAAGAGTGAATGCAAGAAGCAGAAAAGAAAGTGATAAACTAATGCTGCCTTTTTTTAATTATACTTGGGATTATTTTAATCAACATAAACTAAGTACCAATCTTCCAAGCAAGAGAAACCTTAGTTCAAATAAACATTCCAATTCCCAACAAAAATTTTAAATGCTAAATCACATGGGCTTACAAGCTACAACAAAAACCATGGAATTATTTATGTATGAACTTGATGACTTTGTAGCTTTTTTTCGACTTGTTTAAGAGTGAAGCAATTTAACAATATATAGAAATGAGGAAGACACTCCAACTGAGGTGAACCAGTCAAGAAAACAAGACAATTGGTGCTCAAGAGCAGCGAGGCGCTCGAGGTAGTGAATCCATCGATAACCCAGACAAAATCACACTACAGTCAACCTTATAAAGCCATAGATGATAAATATGCACAACTAGACAAGATAAAAACTTAGATCATCTTTACTTTTCAATACTAGAATACGAGCTTTTTCACATGGCTTCCACCAATCCCAACTCTTAGGAATATAGTAAATTACTGGTTTAATAACATTAATCTAATTACAACTTGACATGATAAGATGATTAATTTACCATGGTAGAAGCCAAGAATTAGAATCTAGAATAATATTGGAAAGATACGTATTAAGTTTTTCTATGTGCACATAATCTGTTTTCTTGAATATCCATCGCAAGGGAATGAATGCGCAGACTTTAATGATAGAAAAACTACAGAATGAAGCAAGAAATTAGAGCATCCCAGTGCATGGGATCTCCCACATTGTGAGCTCTGGGGAGAGGTGAGATGCATAGACATTCTATTGCAATGCAAGGACGGCGTTTTTGTGATTTGGACCCTATAAGAATGAAATTAAGTACCTCAAGCTTTCTTGATTGAGCTTCTGCTTTTGCAGTTTGGAGATTCAACCAAGCTTGAATTTTTGCTTCCTCTCTTTGATACCTGTAGCTCAAACAAAACAGACACTAAATTTGTTAAACCAATAGGAATGCTGTGAAAAACAAAGTAAAATATGAACAACTGATTACCTAAGACAGCATTTTGTCTTTTCCTCTTCCTCCCATGCAGCAGCTCTTGAATCAGAAACACTTTTACGGCAAGTGATGCCTGTTTCAAAGTGTCTCAGGCTCTTTGATATTTCCTCTTCCTCTTCCTCCCTTGAGCTCCAATTTGATGCAACTGAATCATACTGTGACCCGAGTTGTAGCTTAGCCAAATGGCATGCTTCTAGTTGTGAAATGTCAATGGTGACGTCGGTGGTGCTGCTAGAATTTCCTAAGGGTAAAGGTCCTGACCTATTGGCAGGGGTGTTATGGCGAGCAGGCGATGAACTTTTGAATGGTGTGTGGCATCTAGAAGTTGTGGAACTGCCTAGAGGAGTCATTTCTGTCCCAACATCCCTGTGCTTCACTTCGTGAATTACTTCAGTGCCAGCATCTTTCATTGCTTCATTGCCCGTGTTTCTAAATAGAAATCCTTCTTTTGATGGCTCTGAGTATCGAAAATTTGGCAAAACTGATTCCACCTCATCAGTGAACTTATCTGCAGTCGCCACCAAACATTGAATGAGAAAAGCTCAAAATATAGATATATATATATATATATATATATATATATATATATATATATATACTAGAATTAGATGAAGGCACCTCTAAAAAGATAAATCATTTTAATGGAACAATGATTATTTGATAGTTCTAAATCAATAACACGCACGTATTGCACGCTATCTGAAGCTACAAAAAGGCCTCAGCTGTGTAAAATATCATTCATAAAGAACTCTGTAATCTGTACACTGCAGTGGAAATTGTTATACACACTAAGGAAACTTTTTAACAAAATTGAACCTGACGCAGTTGTTTAAACCAACACACATTAAAATTTCACAGTTCTATTCTTTCATGTAACTTCAATTTTATCAGCAACTGAAAACCAAGTCTAAAATGAAAAGAATTTATCCACATTGTGTCAAATATACTCTGCAACGCTGAAACCCATGCATGGTGGTTTTGCTCCCAAACAAATAAAGCAATTGAACAGTAGAGAAAAGTTCAATGCCTTGTTATGCTTTTAGAAGACAAAAGAAAAGGGTTATCATAAGAATATTACTGGAGCTAAAAGGGGACAAGCTGAGAAGTAAAAGCCAAATAGGTAAAGGTATCATTAAACTTAAATGAAGAAAAATCCTACCTTTTAGAAGCACATCTGGAGAAAGAGAGACCCCATCAAAAGCAACTCCTGGGTTGTGTTGGTCCAAAGCCACTGACCCCTGAAAGCTGGAAACGAGTTTTGAGACCTTTTCCTCTGTCACCCTTGATTTCTCTGCAAATACATCCATTTGCTGCTTGAAGTTATCATTTTGTTTATGAATCTTTGAAGGCTCTGGCGATGGCTTAAAGGCATAAGCAGGAGATTCATGGCAAGAACTGCTCATTAGCCACTTCTCTGCATCTTCCCACTTAGAAGGGAAGCTCTTTCTTGCAAGATTACCAACACTATAGCTAAATAGCGGCCTACCAGGTGTAGAAGGAGCTTCCACTCTCCTTTGGGTCACTGAGTTCACTCCCTCTCTCCTTTGAATACCACTATTTGCCTTTGGAAATGATTTGACAAACTCAGATGTCTCTTTAAGATTGAGCTTACAAAGCGGGTCTTGAAAAGGGTCTGCAAATGGGTTGTCTTTACTTTTCCCATACAGGCCTGTGTGGTTGGTCTCCAATGTTGGTTCCTAAAACACAAGAACACCGCAACGTAAGAAGAAAAACCAGAAACACAAATCAAAATCCAAAATCCAAAACCCAAATAGCATTTAAAAAAGCAATAAATGAAAAAGAACCAAATGCAGGTTATTTACCCCAGTAGAAGCAAAAATAGGAGGAGCTTGAAAATAGTTGGGACTTGTGAGATCCATGAATGGAATTGTTGATTACGACCAAGTTGAGGAATCTCTTGTAAATGCTCACTTGCTATAATCTTGGTCAAGTAGGCACCTGCCTCATCTTTGACACAAAAACAGTATCGAAAGCGACCGAGGGAAAGTACGTGAGCAGAATAGACTATCAAGGAAAGGCTTTAACTTTGTGGGAACCATAGTCTAAAATACTGTTACACTACAAGACCCACATGGGGATATAACCAATTAACCAGTCTTACTTCAAGAAATGAGACCACAGTGTCATACAGTGACATGGATATTAGTATTTGGCCATTGAGGAAGGAGCCGAAATAGTACCTCATGAAAAGATGAGTGAGAGCTTTGGGAGGTGCAAAAAACAAACACGGGTACTGAGAAAGAAAACAGAAAAAAATGATAGATTTATTATTTCTTGGTATGCCAATAATTTTTTTTTTATTCTTTTTGGGAAGGTTCTTACTGGTTTTGAAAACTTTAGATCCCTCTCTATAAATGTATCACAGCTCTCACTTTTTTACTATTTCACAAGTAAGCACTTTCTTGCTTTTCGAAGAACTACATTGCTCTGAGAATACATTACTTGAAAAACTTGTTCTCTAAATTGATTTGTAATACCCACTGGATATGGATACCGTTAGAAAAAAGATTTCCGCAACATCAATTATTTACCAATGTAATTTTCCTTTTCAAATAGTGGTTCGTTCCATAATAACAGCTCCAATAGCGTCCAAGAGCAAGAAGACAGAGTTGAGCACGTGAATGTCACATGTCACACGCAAATTTGCTACCGGACTTTTATTATCTATAGCCACATACCGTACATGTGCCTCTCACGTGTCACGTGATTTCTACTGGCCTACTACGTTATGAGCCCATTAAAGACCAGCCCAGCTCAAATTGCAGGGAAGGAGAGTCCAACATGGAACCCAAGGTCCCAACGTAATTAAATAAAATTTATTATTTAGATTAAGAATAATACTTAAAAAAAAAAAAAAAATCTTACGTTGGCATAAATTAAAATTATTGGAACATAGTAAATAAATGTTTATTGTTTCATATATGAGGGCCACTTCCATGGACCAGCTGGACCTTGTAAGCAACACCACATGATTATTATATTTTAATGCCACCTCTTCTCTTCTGAGTATATTAAATTTATCAAAAGTATTTTTATATTATTGTTAGTTATTGTAATTAATAATTAAAAAAGAAAGCTTGCAGTTTCAATTATTGTTGATATCTATAGACTATAGGTATGGAATTTCAAAGAGAAAGATAAATTACAAGTAATTGTTTGCTGTGGAAGTATTAATGAAAATAGTTATTAATTATTGAAATTGATTGATGGGAATTTTATTCCAAAAAATAGAATCAAACTTAGCTGTTCCTATTGAAAAAGTCTAGTTAATGCTTTACTATTTTATTGTTTAGATAAGAGTAACCTTTGTGAGCTAGAGGAGGCAAATCATATTTCTATAGCTTAATTATTTTCTTCACTATATATATATATATATACAAGAAAGAAATTTTTTTTTTCATTTCCTTTGAAAATCTTTTAAACTTAAAGATTAATAACTATATATATCATTTTTTTAAAAAAATACTTTTTATATAGCTTTTTCTTTTGTTTGAAACTTGAAGATGGTATGCTTACTTGAAATAAGTGGGTTTTTGTAATTTTTTCATTTTGTTTTTAGTTGAATCCATGTATTGCTTTATAGGATGACCCCCTTGAATTATGATATATGTATATGGTATGAGTGATGACTACATCAGCCATTTTTGTATTAAAATTAGAAGTTATTGAATTTCAAAGCAAAAAGATGTAAACTTTAATATTATCACTCTCTATTGAAGCATTCAAACAGACTTATAGTGAGAAAATGGATCAGCTTATAGTGAAATTGTGAATAGACCCACCAACCAATTGATAAGAAACAAAAGCTTTATCAACCAACAAGACATAGGGTTCACCAGCATCAACAGGTAGAAGATAAGCAATATGGGGTCCATTTCCTTTTAGTTAACATATAATACTTGATGACAAGACATTCCTTGTCATAATGGAATTTTAAATAACCTAGCAAACTTGTAATCTAGCCATTATTTCTGTTCTTGCAAAGTTTGCATCTCCCAAGTTTAAAAGAAACCTTATTTTCTTTCTTTTATTTCTTTTTTGGTTCTTGTTCTTGCATATGTTCAATGGCTGTCACTTGTTTTTCTTCTCCTTACATCCTAGTGCAAAAGTCTAGGCCAGTTGAAAAGAATAGAACCAGAAGTATTATGCTTAAACACAGTCAAATTCCACTCAAGAAAGCATCTACACTTTCAGTCAGATCATCTTTCCAAGACAAGGTATTAATCTTTTTCCTTGTCATTCAAGCTATATATATATATATATATATATATATATCAGAAAATTGTCAACAGAAGAATCGAGAAAGATATATACCATTGGAACTGTTCTTGATATATAAAGAATCAAGAAATATCATTGAAATATATAGTGTTTCTTGATTTCTTATGCATATTGTATTTATTTAATTTTTTATTAATTGCAGGTGTTTGAGAATAAATCTGAGGGCATAATTTGTTATAGAGATGATAGTGGGGAGATAATTTGTGAAGGATTTGATGAAGGTCCTCGATTCCATCATCATCTTCCAAGAACAGCATATAATTCAAGGTAGATCATCATAATGGATCAAATTTATCTTTAACACGTACATTTCAATAAGCTTAAATTATATATATGTGATCTTTTATTTTCAGGGATGCTGAGATTATCAATCTCCTTCAACAAAGATTGATTCATGTTGTTAATGGCGGTGAGTTTGACAACAGTGACAATGGTGTTATTACTGTGAAAGAGGACTTCAACTTCAAATGGAATGAGTTTAATAAATTCTGCTGATAAATGACTAATTAACCCTTGTTAATTTCATCAATGTATTTCAAATAATGTGAATCAATCCAAAACATTGTATTTCTTGCAATCTCAGAATGTAAATGAGCCTAAAAGTACATTATTTCTCTTGTATTCTCAAAATTTCAGTTCTTTTGCTTGCATTTTTGTTCCTTCTGTGAAATATAAAATTGCAGTTCATGCACAAAATACAAAAGCAACAATCAGTAATAGGTTAAAGCAAGTTCAATGTTTTAGAGAATCGGATTGTTCTAATTTTGAATTGCAAAAATGGACATTCAAATTTCTCCATTAGACAAAATTAAGCTCCCATAATTCCCACCAGATGGCAAGAATTTTTTACTCCACAATAAGCAACAATATAAACATATTTGCTACCAGAGAAAGAAACAAAGCAGATTGATAATCAAATCGAAGGCTCTTCAATTAATTGTCAAAGGCATTCAATTCACGAAGAACCAGAGAAATCCATGAGCAAACATAGTAAGGAAACGAAAACCAAATATAACATTGGAAATGAATATCGAAATCTAGATGCTAAAATGCAAAATATATAATATTCCCTTGAGATACAGAAATTGCAACTGTAAATAGGTGAGTAAATACATTCTGCAGAGATTTCATGGAGAGGTCATCCAATTAAATACCTCTTCCAGAAACTCCGCGGCTTTAGTAGCCTTCTTCTGCTTTTCCTAACAAATAATTATGAGCTTTTCTTCAACTAAACATACAATGTAACTCCTATAAAAAAGAATCAAAATATAAGAAAGAAAAAATATATATAAACATGGGAAAAATGAAGCGGGATGACCATCCCGATGTGCATATTTGAATGTACAAGAAGCACACAAACTCCCAGTATCATTCAACTGAAGTCCCAACTTGTGTTTCATCTTCGTTCAAATCAGACTGGGATTTACTTGGAATTATAGCAGGAGGTGACCATTGATCTGGGACCATTAGAAAATATGTAGTCATTGCTTTCCTGAACCTTTTCTTGTATTGCTTAGGAGAAATAACAGTTGGAGATGCATTCTTTGGTCCCCCAAGTATACCTGAAGCCTTCACCCATGTCTCCAGGTGCTTGTCCCATGTATATTGCCTCATGAAATCAATGATTCCAAGAACTAATTCATGCTTCTCTTCATCCACCCCAACCAATAAAGAGTAGTCCATTACATCAATTGACTGCATTGGCAACAAGCATGAAACAAATTAGAAGGGCCAAAAATATTTATTTTATCTCAAATTATGGACAATCTACAGAGATAGGTAGTTTGAATGTGTAATTTTCAAAGTACACACAACCACCCACCTACTCCAACCCTTTCTCCCGCCACCAAAAAACAAGTAGGTGGAGAAGAAAGAGGAGTAGGGGAAGGGGGAGGGACAGTGCCCCAAATTCAAAACCCACACAGATTTCTAACACTTACTGCAAGAAAAGAAGTATCATTCCAGACAGCTCTCTCCAGCAATCTCTTTGCCTTGTTTCCAACAAAAATAGGAGAAGTTGGCATCGCTTCAATCAAGTTCTGATCTAACAGAACTTTATTGCTGCCACTGGAATCAGGATTATACCGTGACCGGGAAGATCCTTTAAGATCATAAAGGCGAGTCACGTTTCTCCCAAACAAAAGGTTCTCCATAACCAGAACATCCATTTTTGATTCTTTCCCACCTTTCAGATGCTTTGACGTAACCTTCCAGCATAAAGACAAGATACAAACATAATAAATTCCAGGAAAAAATATACAGTTTTTACAGAAAAGTTTTATATAATTTCTAACATTAGCTGCAAAGATGACAACATTAAAAGATTCCTCAAATTTTCTTTTCCCCTTCATTCTAATCAATTTTATACAGCTCTTGTTCACAATAAAAAAAAAAAAAAGAAGATAGCGGATTGATTGGCAAAGATCACAATAAAGAAGATAGCGGCATAAGAACACTACACCAAATTGACATGCCTCATAAATAACAAACAATGATTAAAAAAAAAAAAAATTATAGCAGATGCTAAGCCATTTCTTTTCATTGTTTGCTCATCTCTCCTCTCCTTTCTCTCCTCTTCTTTCCTTCTTTCACTTTTGCTAATTTGCAATTTCATTGTAAAGCTCTTAGGATTAATCGTAGATGGATTAGTGGACTTTATAATTGAGACATTTGTCATACCTAGGATCCTAATCCCCACCACTTTCCCCAAGTGCTGGCACTACCTTGGGCAGTTAAGTGGCAAAGCTAGATGCAGCCATGTGTTGATGAGCATCAAAATGACAAACTTTTTTAGGCCAGCAATATATAACCTCTGTAATTATAAGTATAAAATTCACATTAAAAACAATCCGACCAAGTTTAAAGATACAGACAACTTTCAACATCTGCACGAAATATCACTCATCGATACAAAATTTCCCTCTTAGTACTTCACCCCCACCCCTAATCCAAATTTATTAACATGGAGACCAGAGTTATTAAAGTATAATCACAAAAAAGATACACCATGACAATCAATAGGGTTGGCAGGGCTGTAAGGTCAAACCAAATGACTAGAATACTTTATCCTAGTTTGCAATTGAGTTTCAGAACAGGTACCTGATAAATCCCCAAAATCTTTGCCAGGCATGTTGGACTTCTTGAGCTAATTGATTCAGAGAGATACTTGAAATATTCAGGAGCAAATTTTATAAATGACTCCAATTCTGTCTTTGTGACTTGTTTGATAATAAACCGATCATCCAAGGTTTTTGCAAAGAAGACATTGCTCTTGCCACCTTGAGCTCCCCACTTTCTACAACGACTGAGAGACCTTATAAAATCAAGCTCGGATGGGCAACATATCCTCCTTAAGGCTTCAAACCGCTTCGCAAAATAACAAGTTACAGAATATTTCACCTTACCATGTTCATCTGCAAACGAAACTCTGGCATGCAAAGTTTTTGCATAAGAGAGAGGGTCTAAAATCAAAGAGCTACGAGATCCAGAAATAGATAAAATACTCTCTTCTAGAGATCCAAGGCTTCTATGAGAATCAATTGTGACGTCATCAACAGATAAGAATGATTGAGAAGCAATAGAATCAGATAAATTTAAGGAAGAATTGAAATCCCCACCATCTTTCATTCTTTCACCCTCATCAGTCAATTTCCCTTGATACTCGGGTGATGCTAGCGCATAAGATATAATGCTTGTAGGCTCATCATCATACACAGGGATGACACAATCATTTTTACTCAAAGGATCAAGGAGCCTGGCCCCACCCTGGAGTTCTAACTCCCTGAACAAAGAAACATAAACTGGAGTATACTCACCCATTGTATCAAGTTTCTCTGAAGTCGGTAAAAAATTCTTGTTCAATGAACGGTAGAGGTTTAAGAAGGGAATTCTTAAGTAGCTACCCGATTCTTCCATATTCTCAGAACCCTTGATGGACAATGCAGGTAGAGGTGAATAACTAACTTTGGTTCCATTTGGGTCTTCCACTCGATTACAAAAATCTAAACCCTCCAGTGCAGTAGATGTAGTTGATGAATCTCCTGCAGCTGAATCAGATAACACACTAGTACCATCCTTTAATAGTCCAGTTCCTGGGTGATTCTCACCTGTCCATGCAGCGTCAAGGGTATCAGACAAATTTGACATGGTAGGAGCCTGTCCTTCAGACATGGTCCTGCAAACATTTCCACTGCATTCCAGACTCTCAGGTTGATCACTGATGGCTATGGCAGTAGAAAGATCAGCATGGTTTTCTTTTGTGTGATTGAAATCTTGACTAACATCTATTTCGAGCTGGGTTATGCCAGACTGGTTAGTAGGATTGCTGTCAAATCCCCCTTGCTGATCTGGGATTTTAAGAAGCTTTGTATCTTCAGGGAGAGAGTTAGAACTGCTAAAACCTTTTCCTGGCTTGTCATCCACATTCATCTCATTGAGCTGCTCAGTATTAGCTGGGGGTTTTTCCTCACGTCCTGAATCAGAGCAATTCGCATCATCCTGAAGACTGTTGTCATCTGAATTGGCCGCATGAAGGTTGTGGTTCCACACTAGAGCTATGAGAAGCAACTGCCTCCGCAATTTATTAATCTCAAGAATGTCAATAACAGGCTGACCCTTTTTCACTTCTCTATTCAAAGCTTTTTGGAGTGACTCCTAAGACAAAATTGAGAATCATTAAGATTTTGATAATAAATATGGCAAAATATTTAACTAGAGCTTGGATGCAAGGGTTAAAATTATAATATTTAAATTTAGAGAAAATTACAACTAGTGCTTAACAAATAAGGATCTCTGTTTTCAAAAATTAACTATGAGGTCCCTAATTTATAATTCCGTTAACACTTTAGTTCTTCCATCTAAAATAGCCTCTTTTAATTGTCAAATTGATTGAGAAATCGATCCCTAAATTATAGTCAAACTAACTATGAAGGTCCTAACTTATGATTCTATTAACAATTTAGTCCTTCTTTCCTCCAACAAAATCCTTCTTTTCAAACAAAGGGTAAAAGAACGTTAGCGAGTAAACTCAATTCATCCTAGTGACTTTGGCTTGCAAAGTTAGAGAAAAACAGTGGACTAGATGTTACATAGACAAGGAGTTCCCAATTAATCTGTCCACTACTTAAATGGGCTGCATAAAAACAATGCATGCAATTAAAATGGCTTGTAGGATATGATTTTTGTTTGACTAAGAGCTAGAAGACTTGATACATGAAGAAAGCCTCACCTCAAATTCTAACTTCATCTTTTCCAACTGTGCTTCAAGCTCACCAATTTGCCTTCTTGATTCCAGTAGTTTCATGCCATTGTTGGGTGATGCTGAACAAGTTCTTTTCTCTGCTATTCCATTCAAAGCCTTCAGTACTTCAGAAAACAATAGCTGTGCTCGGTCAACAACCTGTTGCAATCAGATAATTTACTCATCCATATGCAAAGCGATTTCATATGAAATAATAAAAAATCCAAAGTGGTGATCACTCCACCTCATCTGTTTCTTTCTGTACCCATTCCTGACTCTCAAAGTTGAAATCAAGTTTTGGGGGCGGAAGGTACACGGAGAGAACATTAATTGATGCATACCGAAAGCAAGCAA
Source organism: Jatropha curcas (assembly GCF_041381405.1). NCBI lineage: Eukaryota > Viridiplantae > Streptophyta > Magnoliopsida > Malpighiales > Euphorbiaceae > Jatropha > Jatropha curcas. The sequence goes on along the minus strand of NC_143151.1, from coordinate 33,887,490 downwards.
CCATACTCCCAAATCTGCAAATGTAAACCCAATGAGAGAAACAAAAAGAGGGGATTTATCAAAAAAGAAAAGGATTAAGCTACTGTTGCTCATACAGTTCAGCAATCTATGTTGAAGATCCAGTTATACAAATGAATTTAACAATCAGTTTCATCAAACTTAAAGCTTTTGCTTAATGTACATAACTATCCCAGAAAGTATTCTACTGGTTCTACAATGTGCTGTATATATTTAATGACATCACAATGAAATAAAGAAGTTAATAAAAATACCCATAGAAACGAAGACAATCCCTATGCAGAGAGTGACCACAGCTCGCCACCCTGCTTGCAGCTGCATGGTTTGAAAAACTGAGCTCTAGAAACTTCCCAAAAGATAAACCCCAAGCAGCATCAGACATTACTACCCTCCGTGTAGCAGGAGGAAAGCCATTGGTCCTGGGACACTTTAGGCATCTGTGCCACATCCAGATCTTTCCATCCTTCTCACCTGGTAAGAGTATTTTTGTTAACTTCTGAACAGATATAGTGAGGGTGCCCTGCCGATGAGTGTAACAATGAACATGCGCTTCTGATGGCATCTCACAAGAGCGGCAAGTGTAACTCTAAGAGAGAATTAATATTTGTCAGTTCTAAAATATGCACCCATGTTTTGAAGGTGAATAAAAACAAATACATAAAAAAAAGAACTTACTTGATCAAACAAATGGTCTCGCAAAAACCGACCCAAAGGTTTGTCAAAGCTGCCATAGTATTTAATTCGAAAAAGATGAGACCTTTCACAGACAGTCCCCTTCCACACACACCGGGAAGATAAGGACACCAAAATGCTCTGATGATCTGAAGGTGATGGAGGAAATTCTTCTTTTAAATGTCCCTGCTCCTCAAAATAATTTTTATTGGCTTGTTGTACAGAAGATACCTCTGAAGTGTGCAACTGAGTGGGAACCATTTCACTAATATCATTGTGGTAATGTTTTTCCATAATACCTTCCGACTGCTCAAATCCATTAACAGTAAGATGGTCACATGTGGCAGCCACCTTGTTAACTGCAGATATTTCTGCTACCAGAGAACCTTCATATCCCATTTTATTTTTCTGCTCAAAAGGACGGTAAGAATCTGAAACAACTTTCACTGTAGAAGGAACATTAGACAGAAATGCAGATGGAGTAATGAACGAGGAACTGGGTGCTGGGGAATGAGATCTGGGACCATCAGGTAGCGGTTGTGCTTCAACATGATTAACAAAAGAACCAATGATAGTTGAGTCATGAAATGTCATAGGGACACTGCTGGATCTTTGTTGTTCATTTTTAGTTTCTAGTCTCTGAGACTTTTCATTGGCAGGAACAGTGAAACCAGGTACAGTTGATATAGATCTCTCAATGCTTGAAGGTTTATCTGGGAGTGCCACTGTAATTGGAGAGTTAAATGGAAGTTCTGGTAGAGATGCTCCTTCATCAGCAAGAAAAGATGTTTCCAAAGCCAAGTGATATGCTGCAAAAAGTCCATATTGAACCACATGTTTCACTTTCTTCAACTCATCCCCATTAGCACCTCTAAGTAAAATCTGTAACACATGAAAATAGAAGATTTTAATGGACTGGTAGCACACCCATTTGATCTTTGTCAAAGTAGCCAACAAATCAGATAAATGATATATAAATAGCATAGCTGCACATTTTGCATTGATCCATGCTCTTAAGACGATAACACAGAACATGAACTACAAGAATATTTCCAAACGAGATAATGCATGAATTGGTCAACAAAGCTATCTCCAAAACAAGGTAAAGCATGAATTGGCATATGACCACATGATTGACAAACTTGATCACATGTCAGCCAAACCTTCAACATTGAAGACTTGATATAAACTGAAACTAAATATGTATATATGACCATCACCACGTTCTTTATAATTGAAAGTTTCGAGGACTTACAGTAAAACCCAATGGCTTTGGGCAGCCCTCAAAATACATTAATGTCTTCACCAATTTTTTCCCACCCTGTCCAGCTGTACCAAGATCTTCCAAAAATCTCTCCACATGAAACATATCACAATAGCCCAACTTCGGCGAGGAGAGTTGATCGATTGAAGGAACAATTTGAGCACCAGTACAACGAGCTATCCGCTCTAAAAGCGGCCTCTTGATATTGAGAACAAGAGATATGTCTTTAGCAAGAAGATACTCCTGTGCAAATCGTGAAACTGATTTCTCTACTAAAAGAATATCAGGTTGGTGTGTGTCTATCCTTGCCACTGCCATCTTTAGATGGTCCATTTCCTAGAGAAGAAAGGAAACGCATAAGGAAGAAGAGAAAAAAAGGAAAAATATTCAAGAAAATAAAAATAAGCAGCTGTGTGAATAACAATGATACAGGAAAAGGAGGCGGTTCATAAAGGATCACAACCTGCTGTAATAGAGTATCAAAACTTGACAAGTGATTAGAAACCCGCTGGTACTCAAGAGCCCCACCAAGGATCAACAATCTAGGTTTTTCTATTTTTGAGGTCATCCGGCGATGAGCCACATTTTTCTTACAGACAACTCCTTTGACCACCATACTAAAAAATGAAGCAATCAAAAGCCCAATAAGAAAAAAGAAACTGAAAAACAAAAAAAAAGCAGTAGAAAACAAAACTCATCATGATAAGAAAATACCTTCTTTAGTCTCTAATACAGTTGTATAAGCTTTTTTATCTTTTAAATGTACAGTTGCATAACCTTAATTCACAAACGTTTGGCATATGCAAAAATATTTCAACCAGCTAAGTCTATGAAACTTATCATAGAAGAAAAAAGTTATCCTTAAAGAAACTTTCAAGTAGAGAAATGGTGCAATCAAGAGTCTAAAGAGAGATTTTACATTGTAATTAGATGCATGAATTCTAATGTCAACCTCCTTACGAATTCTAACGTCAACCTCCTTATGTTTTCTTCATGATTGTGAGAATTGTCACGTTGTATTGTTTACTAAAATGGCCCACAGGTTGAACCATTAATTGTAAGTCAAGGCACATGATTGGTATTCTATATATGTGTAGCAGTGTCGTGTTTTCTTTCATTGGTTACTAGGATGAAGAAGCCAAAATTTCAGAAACTCAGATTCCAGTTCCCAACAACCAAACTTTAAACAGAAATTTGTAGCCAAAACCAATTTTAAAGGCAATTGCAGCCTTTCTCAACTATAATCAATTATAAGAAAGCTCCAATGGAGGATCATTCTCTAAGAATTTGGAAAGAAATGATGTATTGTATTATGCATGGATTATGTAAATAATTGTGGCAATTACCTCTCACAGCGGCGTCCAGAAGCAATGCATTTCACTTTTACATATCCACCAGGATCCATGCCTCCACCTTTGCTCATATCTGGCTTTAATAATGTAGCAGCTTCCCATGACAGAGATGTAATGATTTCCAACCAGCTCTCTTTGTCATCCTCATCACCCACAGGAATATTCTCAACCTGCAAGAGCTGAGATACCAAAGCCCTAAAATGCCCGTCAACCACATTCTTCATGGCCTTCTTGTTATCCTCACTTGATTTATCTCTATTACGAAATTCTCCACTTCCAAAACTGCTAGAGGTGCGTAAATGTCCCCACTCTCCAGCTGCATGATCATCATCGAAGTCATCGTCATCATCAAACAAACCAGCTTCCCTCTCATCTTCTTCATCCTCTGGTTCAGGTGGAACCCAGAGCACGATATTGTCCTCAAAATCCACAGGTTGAGCATCACTGTTTTCCCCAGGATAAATAGAGGAAGCTGGCTCACCTTCATCATCTATATCATGCTCATCTTTTCTGACAGGCTGAGACCTTCCTTCCAAACCATGTGAACCAAAACTATGGTTTAACAGAGAGCTGCTTAAACTTTTTGAGTTAATATTTTCTCTATCAACACAAGCTTTATGTGATTCTTCATCAATGCTCATATCATCAAACTCAACTTGGTGAAAATATTCACTGACTTGGGGAAAATGCCTTGTTTCAGAATCAGACTGAAACACACCATAGTCATCATCATCATCATCACTCCTAGAGCCAGACAATAATTATCAAATAAGCACTTGTTATATATCAACAAATACATCTTATATAAGCACTGCTTGTATCTTCTTTTTTTTTTTTTAAGTGAGAATCTACTAAATGTTTTGCAATTGCAATATGCAATCTTGTTCTACAATAAAATAATCAGCCATAAGCTCTAACAACTGCATATTTTGTGACATTTTTCAGAAAGTTTTAGCCACTGATAAATGGCATGTCACTTCCTGAAACCTACATGCATTAACAGACATGTGCTTGATTATCATATTGCTCTGGATTTCTAATGCATACATTACTTAACAGGAAATGACTACAAACCTGTTCATAGAAAAAGCATATTGGTTTGGAGATTGATAGCCGATGTCTGTAACAAGGTTGTTGCTCCTTCCTGATGCTATTTCCCTTTGTTTATCCGAATTTGCTTCCATTTCAGACATTTGATGTGGGCCAGGACCTGCACTTTGTTGAGCTCGTTGATAGGGCCCAACTGAATATGGCATTGAGCCAAGAGTGAAGCTACTACTGTTAGCAGTACCACTAGACTTAGAGCTGGCCAAACTTGCCGCTGATGGTGACCTACTAAGATCCAGGCTGGGAACCTGGATTCCATTATCAAAAGTAGCTATTCCTTGCTGCCATTGTTTGAAACAATAATTACATACTCGAATTTTCTCCCCGTCTTCCCGTGCAATCCTTGGATCGCTAGATAGGGCAGGAACTGAGTTGGTTGTACACTTGGCACAGAAAACACGGCCACAAAGTCGACAATGGTGTCTACGGTTTATTATTGTGAACTGGGAATCACATTCATAGCATACCCTACAACTTTGATCAGGCATCCAAAAATCCCTTGACACATTAGGTGGCTCAGATCGCCAAGGGATCCAAGATTTGAATATGCCAACTAGCTCCGTGAATGTCTTGTCAGAAGAATCCATCTACAAACAACCCTTACAGCCCCGTTCATCATGCTAAACTCATTTGCCACCGTCAAGAAACCTTATCCTAAAAATTTTTAGCTTCAATCAAGAAACAAAATCCTCGAAGAAACGACAAGAAAGCTATGCTGTTATTGTTAACATACCCCAATTCGAAAACTCCAAAATTAACAGCACTAGCATCTCCTACTTTTATGTCAATCCAAATATTAAATCTTCTTGGAAATCACTGCCTGCTCTAATAGACCTCAATTATAAGTCAATCCTATACCTTTATATGCCCCCTAATCCAAAAACTAAAGTTCAACGTCCCTAAATAAATTATGCACGGCCCAAAGTGAAAACACTAAATTGAAAACACCCAAAAAAACCTTATAAAAACATGCTTGTTTCAATAAACAAGCCCGGAACCTCCTGTCTTCTGCAGCTATATTCAATGAATTTAAGGGGGGAAAAAGAGAAAAGAAACCAATATCCCAACAACGCGAATCTAAATATATTTGTACATATATTTTTCCTATAAAAAACACAAGAATTTTATTTTCATTTTGATACAATCCTAACTGAGAAACAATGTTACCTTGAAAAGACAAAGAAGAACAACAACAATAATAACATCTCAGTCAAGATCTTCTTCTCCAAGAAATTCGCGCCACGTAGTCAATGAATCCGTGACAAAGGGTAGGTGGTGATTTTGCAAAAGCCCGCCTACCCAGATAGCGATTCTTCAAAGAACCAATACGATCCGGTTCTTGATCACAATCATGAATTCATGATCGTGAATTTCTCGCCCCTTCACATAAAAAAAAAAAAAAAAAAAAAAAAAAGCTCCCAATTCCTTGCTTTTTCATGTACAAAAACTCCGAGAAGATAGTGCTACAAAGAAAACTAATACGTAACCCATCATCATGGCACCTCGCCTGGTAATAAATTTTTTTTCTTGAATAAAACAGCAGATAATCTTCAGCTTAATATAAAAATTTTTTAGTCAATGTTTTCTTTTCTTTTCCTTTTCTCTTTCCCAATGATGATGGTAATGTTTATTAATTATTTTTGCTTATTTTAGTTCCAATATTTATATATCTATAATTTCATATTTATTTCGTTTCTCGTTTCTTTTTCCTCTGGCACAGATAGAGACCCTTTGATTCCGTGGGTACGAGTACACGGTGCAATTCATGGACTCAATTGTACCAAACGACGTCATTGGATAGCCACAATTTGTTCGGACACGCTAAATTCCCAAAAAGACCTCCATTCTTTGTTCGGAAATGGCTACGATGTTGTGGGGTTTTGTGGGGTTTTGAGTGTTGATATTATGACAACTGTAAAGCTCGGATACGTACTTAGTATTGGGTTTTTTAAAATTTTCCAAACTTATCTAAAAACGCGTATTTTTTTTTTTGGCCTTTTTTAATTACATTTAATCATCCAGTTAAAAAAATTACATTTAATAAATTTAAATACTCTTAAATAATTTGTTTAAATAAATAAATAATTGGTCAATGCTATTTTTAAGGACAAGCAAAGCAAATAAACATATATACCCATCATTTAATGATCTAAGAAGATCCATTGCTTGTGTTTTTAGGAAAATGTGTTTATTATTACATATTATTAATATTAATTATTAGTTTAATATAAATTAGAAATCATTAGATATGATTACACGAACACTACTATCAATAGATACATACACCCACCAATAAATATTTTTCTAGTAATAATTTCCCTCTACGCGTAGAATGTAAAATATTTATAGAAATTTAGTAAAGTTTTGTTAATATATTTAATTATAATATATTACGTTTAATTAAGTATAATTCATTAATATATTTAATTATAATGTTACTTACTGGAAATGAGCTGGTGTGTGTGATTGAAAATTGGAAAACGCCAACCGTATATCCCTCTGCCATTTATAATTGAAAGATACATTAGCCTATCATGAAAATGAAAAATCATTTTCCATTTTCCTATTAAAACAAAATACAAAAGGAAATTATGAAAAGATGTTTAGGTTACTTACTATATGAATGCCTGCCTTAATTATAATATATTAAATAAATAGTAATAAAGCCAACTCATCTCCTCTTAATAATAATCCAAAGAAGCAAAACCGAACCAACTTGCTAAATATATATATAAAGCTTCTTAATTAAAAAAATAATTATAAACAAGTGAAAGATAAATACATTAAACGAGAGGTTCATATCTGGCCAAAGCTTTCAACCTCAATCCGCATTAGACCTCTACCAAATGTTTAGTAATTTCCAAGCCGCCATAGATAATTAGATATGCAAAAATGAAATGATCAAACCACAGTTTTAATCAGTAAAATATAAATTAAAGCCTTCCACTTAACTTTATTTTTATATCATATCATCATCAACTTCATCTTTACTTATTTACTAGCATGTTGGATTTGTTTTTGCGCACTTCTGAAGTTTTCTGGTGTTAAATTTTTTTGTGAAAAGACGAAAATGTTTTATCCTTTCATAAAAATGTGTTTAATTACTGTCATCAAACTTAACCTAAGCGACTTTTTTTAAGAGAAAAACACAGCATTGATCTGAATTACGTTGGAGTAGATGAACTGACGAAATCTCCACATGGGAACAGTTATACGAACATGGGTCCTGAGAGTGATAAAGATTCCATTTTGGGTCACATAGCAACCAAAAACAACAAATTTTCCTTTTTTTTTAACGAAATATAAGAAAATATAATTTTGAAACTTATAAAACTGGTGTGGTTTCACTTCATGATATCTTTCTTTAATCCATGCAGAACCGGCAAGAAATACAATAAAACTGTTTGCCTTATCAAGACAATTTAAATATTTTTCTTTATAAATAAAGTGGAATCGTAAGTTTATTTATATATATATACATAATATATTAAAAGATAAGCAAAACAAAAATTAAGGTCTACACCGTCCGGAATAAGTTATTTCGGTGATATCATTAATAATCCAAGGCAAAATAGCGCCTTGACACTAATCGAAAACATGAATATTCATCTCGTGCTAGAAGCAAACCCTACAAGCCAAGTCAATCAGCTAGGAAATTAATTAGTCGTGTTAAGAAATATTGTATCTTTTTAATACGACTAGAACTAACTAAGACTAACTAGGGTTAGCTTGCTTAATCACTTCAACTTGATAGAGTTAAATCTAGTGGATACCAATTGCTAAACCGACATATTAAGTTAATTAGGAGCAGAAGACTTAATTAAGGTTGCCTAATTCCAAGTTGTGGTATAATATTGTTAATTATCCTCTATTTATTAAGAATTTAAAACGCAGATCTGCAGAAATTAACTGCAATTCCAAGCTAAACTAGTTGAGAAATGGCAAAGATACATCCCCAAACACTTGCTTCTTCTTCTCCTAACTATTTCACATCTGAACAAGAAACTTTTACAGTATGGATGAAATCTCTAGTTCTAAGTGGAAAAGGTTGTACTGTATTTGATTCAAACGGTCATGTCGTTTACCGGGTTGATAACTACAACTGCAAGTCCAGCCATGAAGTTCATCTCATGGATTGCAGAGGAGAGGTTTTGTTCACTATACTTAAGAAGGTAAAAAAATATTAGTTAGAGCATTTTCTTTTAAGTATTGAGACTTATTTACTGTTTTTTGTCGTAGAAATTCAAGTTGTTTGGCTGCTGGGAAGGCTATAGATCCACTGCTGCGAAAATTGAGAAAGGAAAACCATGTTTTGAAGTAAGAAAACATTTCAGGCTTTTAAGAGGAGGGTTGCTATGTAGAGTTACTGTGGAGTTGGACCACAGCCAGTCATCTAAATACGAGATAGAAAGCTGGACTGGTAAGTCAACATGCAAGATAGTAGATAAGTCTGGAGGACAAATTGCAGAGGTGATCGATGAGCTAATTCTTCTTTTTTTTTTAAAAAAAAAAAAAAAATCTTAATTAAGTAATTGGTTATTGATCGATTAGTTTTAATGTTGAACAGGTGAAGAGAAAGCAATCAGCAAGTGGAGTTGTGTTAGGTGAAGATGTTTTGACTATGGTGGTGGCGCCATGTACGGATCATTCCCTTATCATGGGACTTCTTGTTGTCTACAATCTCATCAGCTGTAAAATTTGATGTTTTTTCTTTTTTCTTTTTTGGTTTTTACTGGTGTTTATAGACCCGGACTGCGATAGTATTTAGGTAAAATCATCTTAGAAGTGATGATTTCAGGTTTCAACTCTCAATCTTGCATAAAATGGACCTGTAACGCAATGAACTTTTGCGATCCAACTACTTTTTGATCAAATTTAATGTTTTAAATGAGGAGATTGCTATTTTTGTATATATGTAAATTATCTTATCTACGTATTTCTATGTGTACAGGTGCATAACTAACTAGGTAAAGAATACATGGTTTGCCAAGTTTGAATTTTGCTTCTTTATAATGATAATCAATGGAGTCATTTTGTTTCCATATTATTGCCAATTCATTGTCTAGTTCATTTTTAACCATGTGAACATGTAATGTATTAGAGAAGAATACCAAAATAATGCAAAGATTCCGGTCAGTATGACCTGGTTGATTTTTTCATTTTTCAAATAAGATACAGAGAGTGAGAAGTTTCGAAATTTGAGTCTTTTAAACTATAAAAGTTATCACCACCCACATATTCTTCGGTTCATTAGTCATTCTACCAAAAAAATAATGCAAGGATTAATTAATAGATCTCATGTATTAGTGGTAGTTGGTACTAGGTAGTGTTCTAATAAGATGACATGAACATAGAACTGCATTTAATTTTTTAATGAGCTAAATATTTTAATTTTGGTAAGCACGCTGGATAGACATGGGATAACTTATGTCCTCTTATGATTGGAAGCTTAGAAGAATTTTATTACTAATTATTTTAAATTAAGCAAATTTTATTATAATCAATATATGCGACAAGTTTAAATAATCTTTTTTTAATGAATTTAAATAATCTAGATTGCAATTAATTAAGTATCCATTTACCTATCAAATAAATAAATAAATGTGTTGAAAATGAAAATATGTTTCAAATACGAAAGATGGAAAATGTACATGGCAAAAACGGGTCAATTAAATTTTATATTCATTTCTCTAGATCATTGCATTTCTTTCTTATTTTTCCTTGTTTTTTAAATTTTATTTGAAATAAAAAAAATTAGAAGGAATTGTTGAAACATTTTTTAAAATATTAAGACAATAAAATTTTAAAAATATGAAAAAAAGAGATTAATTGAATAGATTTTATGTTTCATAATTGACTCAAATTATCCACTTTAATTTCATTAAAATAATTTGACTAATGGACTTAATTAAAAAATTTATCTTTTTTTTCTGAAAAGAATTAAAAAATTTTATCTAGTTGATGAAAAAACATAAAGTGCATATATATTAAAATAGAAAAACTAGCGAACTACACCGTATTATTTTGCGAGTCGGGGCTTTTCTTACGTGACCAATTGTCCATTGCATTGCCAAATGGCGGGCGAGCAGCGCTGACCACGCAGCGATGGTTTAGTTTATTAAAACGACCTCGTTTCGTCATTTGCACATAATTATAACGCAAAACACTCACCGGAATCTATGCTTAAGACGAATCCGATTCTCTCTTCATTTTCTGGAGAAAGTGACGCACTTGTTTTTACGATTTTAGACCTAACAAACACACAAAAGTAAAACGAATTAACATCAAATGTGGTGGAGATCAGCGTCTTTCATTCTCGACAAACGGGAAAACGACATCGCTACCCACCCTAACCCTGACACACTAACTCTATCTTCTCCACCTCTTTCCATGTCTGATACTCTTCAAAACCCTAACCCTCAGAATACTAACATCTCCGCTTATTATCAGACTCGTGCGGCCCACCATGGCGTCGTGACTAGCGACTGGCTGGCCCAGGCTCAGGCCGCCGTCGGAAGCCAGCCGGATGATGTATTGGCTCTGGAAACTGACGTCAAGGTCGCTGGAAATGCTTTTAGTGTGATCGATGAATTCAATAACTGGAGGAAGCAGCCGGACTTGGCGGAGGCTGTTGCGGCGATTAGAGCGCTTGCTGCTGTGATTAGGAATAGTAAGGCAACTACGATGATGGAGCTTGAAATTGAGCTTAAGAAGGCTTCGGATTCACTCAAAGTAAGTTCCTTTCTATTTCTCTTTTTTATCCCTTCAGGTGTTATATATCAGTGACAAATTTTTAATTTTTTAACGTAATCATGCGCAATTAGAGTCGAAATTGGATTATTTGTTCTCGTTAACTTGAAAGTTTTAAAGGTTGATTTTGGAAAGAATCGAGTGAATAGTCTCTTCTTCTCACAAATGAGGATCATATTATATCGGATGTCTTTTTACTCTATGATCTCAATTGGTCCATTATTGTCTTTTGGTACATGGCAGTATTGGAGGAACATCTTTATGTAGAATACTAGAATGTCTCTTTATGAGGTTGTTAGGGCGAGCCTTGGTACAATAGTTAGGATGTTTTCATTTTACTTGGAAGGTTTCAAACGGTTTAAGCAGTTTCCTCGCAAATGCAAGAAAAAGGCTGCACGCATCTTATTCTCCTTGGAGCTGACAATGGATGAGGATTCATGCTTCGAACACCCTTTTGTTATCTGTGAATTAGCAGGGAGTTTGCACTCAGTATATCATCACAGGTGGAAGCTGTATATATTGAGTTATATGTTTTACAACCTTGTAGTTTTTTCACTACCACATGAGGGCTATTGATTATGTCGTATCTGTGAGACTGTATATAAGATTTATCATTCAAGATTAGGTGTAGCTTAGAAGGGCCTTGCTATGTACATTCCCGGTTTGTTGAATAATATATTGTGGGTGATTTAAGGGATAACTGATATTGATTATTGGGCATGGATCTGCTGTAATACGTTAATCTAAATTCTTGATAGTGAAGTCATATGGATAAGCCTGTTGGACTAGCAAGTGCGGTTTTGAGTTTTTGACATAGTTTCAGAAAAAGAGTGTCTTATTTGATGGAAAGAAGGCCAAAGAATGACTTCTTTGGAGGTTGATGGGTGGAAAAAGCGCCCAAGAAAACTTGAATGCAGCCAATTTATGACTCTGAGAACAAGGTGAAAATTGAATACATTAATTCATGCAATCAGATCTGGGGGAGAATTTGAACCAAGGGACATTTGGATGATCATGTAGGAGGACTCGCAAAAAAAGAGTGACGGTCAAATTGTATTTTCTTTGATTAATATTGGCTTTTTACAATCAAGCAAAATAATGTCATGTAATGATTTATTTTTTTTCATTCATTTCCTCATTTTAGATGGCTAATCCTATATGTGCTGCCCAGTCATGGGACGCAACCTCTATCTCTTTGACTGCAGGCTGCGATCTCTTTATGCGGTATGTAACCAGAACTTCAGCCTTAGAATATGAGGACTTCAATTCAGCTAAATCTCGTTTGATCGAACGTGCAGAGAAGTTTGGAGAGATATCTTATAAGGTATTTTTTTAGCTAATAGTGCATGAAGCCTTTTTTTTTTTTTTTTTTTACTAGGTCATTTCTTTGCACCTACTCATGGTAAAAGGAATCGTTGGTTCATATTGCAGGCACGCAGAATCATTGCAATGCTTAGTCAGGATTTCATTTTTGATGGCTGCACTATTTTGGTTCATGGTTTCTCCAGAGTTGTATTGGAAGTCCTGAAGACCGCTGCTCAAAATAAGAAACTGTTTCGAGTTTTTTGCACAGGTTTTGTTTTAGAAAATCATGTTGTCTGTTGAATTTGAGTGGATTTTTTTTTTTCTGAACCTGAATGCTAGTCATTTCTGACTTTTGTGCATGGGGCCTTGACCTCCTTTGTGCTTGATGTCACCTTGATCGCTCCCTCTATCTAAAATTAGCTTAAGTTTAATAACTGAATACTGCATGTTGTCTTTCTGCTATTTGAGTAATTAACAACATTAGACATAAAAATCTTTCTGTTCCCTTATTAATAGCAATGAGTTAATGACCATCCGTTAAGCATGGTGTTCAAATCAATAAAATTTAGTGGTACTCTCTTGTTGGTAACAGTTTCACTGCAAGTATTTTGTTTTTGATTGATAGTTTCCGATTCTAGTTATTAAATGTAGGATCAGTTGACAAATTACAAATTCTTAAATCTAGGATTAATTGTTAAATTGTTCTTTCTTTACATTTTTACTTTTTCCTGCCTCCCTCCTTGTTCTTAACTTTACATGCTTCTAGAATTGCAGAAGGAAGGCCTGATAGGACAGGATTACGGTTGTCCAACGAGCTGGCCAAGCTTGATGTTCCTGTGAAACTACTTATAGACTCTGCTGTGGCATATAGTATGGATGAAGTAGACATGGTATTTGTTGGAGCAGATGGAGTTGTTGAAAGTGGAGGTATAATTAACATGATGGGAACATACCAGATTGCACTGGTGGCACATGGCATGAACAAACCCGTTTATGTGGCTGCTGAAAGCTACAAGGTATGCTAAACTCTTGTATTTTTAGAATGAAATATTTAATTCCAATATATAATGCGCTCAGTTAACTCACCAGCTACTGTATCAACAGGATTTCAGCATACTAGCATAGGATTCAGTTAAATATTTTTTTTGTCAATTTATGAATAGTTATTTACTTAGATATGGATTATCTGCTTTGCAGTTTGCCCGTCTATACCCATTAGACCAGAAAGATATGGCTCCTGCCTTACGTCCCATTGATTTTGGAGTACCCATCCCATCAAAGGTGGAGGTAGAAACATCTGCTAGGGATTATACACCTCCTCAGTATTTGACATTACTCTTTACTGATCTAGGTGTACTCACTCCATCAGTAGTCAGCGATGAGCTCATTCAGCTATACTTGTAGTGAATGTAATTTTGTTTTTTTTGATTGAAACATGTTAATGCGTTAGTTACAAACATGATATATATAGATGATAATTTTGGATCAAATGCAGAAACTTGGGAACTTTGGCCAATGGCATCATCTGCAGAGCTTGTGTTTTTGTGTTCTACAGATTTATTGTTTTCTAGGTTTATTTGATTCTTCAATTGTAATTGATTGCAATGATGGCATGTAGCCAGAGAAGGGTTTATAATAGTGTGTGTTTAGAGTTTGAGAAGGCTGCCTTGATTTGATAATAGCTTAGCATGTGTTTAGAGCTCGTTTAAGAGTAAGGATTATGAGCCCCCAGTGTAAGAGTAAGGATCATGGACTAATTTTGCTGAAAAGAAATAGTAGAAAACCAGTAAAACAAGACAGACAAAAGGAGTCTAAATCTGGTAATTGAAGTCAGTGAATTACTAATTTAATTTATTAGTGTCATTGTTAAAATCACAATTTGGGTTTTCCATTGAGAAACTTGTCTCTCAAGTCTGCAGCATCGATCTCTCCAAAATGAGATTCAGGAATCCAATTACCGGTCTTTGGATCTCTCATCCAAAATGACTTCTCCTTCACCTTCTCCTCCGCCAAATCTTCTGCTTTACCCGTCACTGATAAAACTGATTGCATGCTTCTGTTTTCTGTTGCAACTGCATATGATCTCCTACTGCAATACCTAATCAAAATATTAAAATATATACATATACATAGATCAAGAAACACAAACAATAAACGGTAATTACCAACCTGAGAAGAAGAAGCTTTTTGATTTGAAGCTTGTCCATGATTAGAAAAAGATAAAGAAATAGAAAGTAATGTCGTAGTTTTTTTAGTAAGAATTGTTTAGGGAGGTTTGCTTTTATAGGAGTTAAAGAGTCCTACTTGTTCTTGAGTTTTAAGTTCAGGAGTATTAATATATAATAATAATAATAATAATAATAATAATAATTGTTTTTATGATGAAAAGATAATGCAGAATTTGAAAGATTCAGTAACTTTTAAATACCTAATAACGTGGGCTATCTAAATACAGATGAACATCAGTCATCAGGTTCTTTTTGTATACTGTATAATTTTCCCAAGCCTTCTCAATTTATGAGGGACCGAATCCGACGGTAAGTGGAACTCTTATAAGGTGTTTCTGAGAATCAAAAACGACAAAGAACCTTTTCCTTATCATCCACGAACGACAAGGAAACCTTTCCGTCTATCTCAAAGCTTGTCTTTCTTCAATCCTCTTTTCTCTTTCACAGACCTCATTCCTAAAGAGTTTAAGCTTTTCAAGCTCTTTTTAGTTTGAATATCTTATCTCTGCATTTGAAGGCATACAACAATTCCATTAGACCAATCCTAAAGAGTCCTCAGAATCAAGGTTCTGGATAGCACCATCATGATTTCTCCTTTGATAGGATTCCCAATTATTCCAAATGCAAATTGCAAAAACCCTAATTATTCTCTTCCATCTTAATCCAACACCAACATTGAAAATGGAAAGCGATACATATACATATACACTCCAATTTTAATTTTAATTTTTTGGAATAGTAATTTTTTTTTCCCTTAGAGATACGAGAAAAAGGTGTAAACTTAAGATGACTTATGAGAATTAATTTAAAATACCATTTATCCAAAAATAAATAAATTTTAAATTTCTCAAATGCATTTTATTGTGTATAAACTTTACAAATTTCTCAAATTGCATAATCTTTGTAATTCTTTAAATTTTCCCGTAACCTTTGGTTTTTTCTAATGATATATACCTGCAATAATCTCTTGACATTGAAGCAAAGCATCTTTACAAAAATTTCTCTATATAGGCATCTCAGAGCATCTGCATCATTAAAGTTTCCAGTCTGGTTGTTCGTTTTTGGATTCTATGTTTCTCTTAAAGACCTTTAATTTTATGGGTATTGCCAAATGCAGGAACAAAATTAGGTCAATCTCTATTGGATTCACATAACCGAATTAAAAAAAAAAAAAAAGTAAAAAATCTATTTCAGATGGAACGGGCCTGGGCTCAATCGGACCCAAATCAGATCGAGCCCGCATGTCTGGATTACTACATGACAAGGAGAAACACATTAGAAAGGATGTGTCAGACGAGGTGATTATTGAAATAATTTTATCTTTCTTCCGGCCATGGATAGAATTTGAGATCCTTCACAACTTCCACGTTTCTCATATTTGACAACAGAAAAAGTTATTTTTATTAAATTTCATTAATTTGTGGGTGGGTCAGACACTTTCTTTTTTTGGAATCTTATCATACGGGCACATGTTCGCTGACACTTTCATTAATAGGTTTTTTTAACTATTATCATCAAATATTATTTAAAAAAAATGACTATTTTTTACTGTAAAGTCCGTAATATTATAAAATATGATAAAACCTAGAAAAATTATTACTAATTTATGCTAAAAGAAATTTAGCACATGATTTAATTTATGCTAAAAACAACATAAACCGTCCGGACAGTAGGCGTTGAATCACTGTATATCACTTTTCTTATGCGATGAAATACATGTGCAAACAAAAATAATAAAAAAAACAAATAAAAAATTCAAGATATGCTTTTATATCCACCTCTTCTTCTTTAACACAGCACTTGAAATTCCTCTCTCTCTCTCTCTATTGCTCAGTTTTTCTTCTCTGAATTAACAATGCTAGCAAAATTCAAAAGTCCCTTTAAGATGCTAGGAGGGTACTCTCAAGATAGCGAGACTGTGAGTTCAAAGAAAGCATTAATGGTTGTTGGGTTGCAAACCCTTGTGCAGATATCAGAAAGGAAATCCAATTATATTGTTATAAAATCTACAATGAAGAAAGTATATCACCACCGTCCTCCTGCAGCCACCACCACCATTGAATCTTGCTACCTCAAATCTTGTTGCTTGTGTAACAAAAACTTGAGCCTAGACAAAGATGTCTACATGTATAGGTAATTCTTCAAAAGCTAATTAAATACTTTTTTCCTCTTTTTAATTATTTCAGATTCCTGAAGAGAAAATTCAAAAACAACCTCATCTTTAATTATCACCAAGAAAAGAATAAAGCTTGTAAATTTTAATTTGTAAATCTTAAAACAATATTAGCTTCTTTTCTTCCCCGCTTTTCCTTTGATGGGATTGATCTAAAACAAATTGAAATGGCAGGGGTGATCAAGGCTTTTGTAGCATAGAATGCAGAAACAGACAGATTGTTTTGGATGAAATGAAAGAACTAGAAATATCTACTAAGCAAATGAGAAAATCTTATAGGCATTGTGGCTCGGCCGGCCGGAATGAGATACATCTACTCCTAGAAGAGCTTCGCCGGCGAGATAAAGCAGTTCCTCATACTCATAAAAAGCACTGGGCAATCGTTTCATAAACGTAATTTACTGTAATGTTGTTTTTTGAGTGGACCACACAGATATTCAGTGGGATAATGTAAAGCGCAAGAGAAAGTGACAACAGTGGGAACTTACATATATCTTTTTGTAACCCTTAGATATTT
>NC_143151.1:32897023-32923985 GCF_041381405.1 Jatropha curcas | reverse complement strand
AATTCTAGTTTCTATTTCTTGTTTGTGCGCTATCTTTGCTTCATTTATATTGTTAGGGTGTATTTGCTTGTTCCAACACTCTAATTAATAATCAATTAGTACTTTGTTTTGTTCTTGTGCTACCATTCATTTCGTTTGAGTTTTCATTCTAGAATTGTGCTTACATTTCTTTTGTTAAGGTTTATTTTCCTTGTGTTCTAAACGTGCTTTGAGGTTGATTGGTTGGCCTGAAATTCTGAAGTACAATTGGAGGATTTGCATGGAGTGATTAAAGAGTATAAACACGTGAGGGAGTGCTTTATCACTAACTCAAATGTTTTTGTGATTTCTATTTTGAACACTAACCATGAGTGCAGGCGCATTTGGAGATAATAGTGGGGAGGGAAGTCAAATGGAGGATCCCCAGTTGAAACTTGTAATGGAGTCAATCCTAGGACAATTTAGAACCTTCAACAATTCTGTCCAAGATATGAGAAAGGATTTGCAGGAGTTTAAAGCTGCCCAACGCTCTAATACAAGAAGAGCTCAACCTAGTGGTACACTAACTAGATTTCAAACTCATGAAGAGAAGAAGGTCGATAATCCTGATCGTTACTTTAAGGATTTGAATAATGAGTTAGGAAGGGTGCAGGGAAGGAAGAATGTGGATTACCTCAATAGATATTCATCCACAAAGGAAGAGCAGAAGACCATTCTAACACCAGTTTGGTCAAAGGAAGTATATGTAGATCAATGTAAAAATGAAAGTATGAGACTTCATGTTGAAAATAAAGAAAAAGAGTGTAAAAATAAAATGAGTGAAAATATACTAAGTGCAAATAAAAAGAAAGAGGGAGAAGAAAAGGAAAAACAAATTCAACCTATACTTGTACCTTTGTGCAAGGGAACTTGTTTGGCCACTAATGATCTTAACCCATCCTTGCCAAGTGTGTTTGTTGATCTTTTGCAGGACTTTGAACATGCATTTCCAGAAGAGATTGCCCAATCTTCATGTGAGGGTAAAAAGGTTGTTCTTGCACCATTGATACCTCAAGAAGTGAATATTGATCAGAAAAAGTTGCTTGAGAGAGAGAAAGAGGAGTTCACTGATGTCTTTCTTGAAGAGTTGCCTAGTGGATTGCGACCTTTGAGAGGGATAGAACATCAAATCGATTTCATTCTTGGCTCCACCATTCCAAATCAACTAGTCAGTAGAAGCAATCCAATAAAGACAAAGGTGTTGCAAAGGCATATTCAGGTTGTAGCAACCAATGGAGTTCAATACGGTCTAAAAAGGAGAAGAAGAGTAAAGAAAAGGGCATGGATTCTAAGGAGAAGTGGACTGATCCTAGCAAGCAAAAGGATACCTCAACTTTTAACTAAGATTCGAGGACGAATCTTTTTGAGGAAAGGGGGAATGATACGGATACATTGGTGCTTCCTAATGGGACAATTACACGGAGCCATGCCAATCGATATGGGGGCAGCCATATCCTTATTTGTTCAAGCCCAAATTACACAAGAGCTTCATGATGTGGGCTTGAACGTGTTCTTATTCTTTCTTGCTTGTTTTAGTCTAATTAATATGTAAGGGATGTGGGCTTATATTGTTTATTTAAGTTGTTTTGGATTGGTTTTATGATGTATGCAATCTGCCCAATATTAAGTTGTCCATTTTGGGTTGGAAATGATTCTATTTTGTGTGTAATAGTTAGGCCCATGTGTTTTGGCCTTAGGGCAGCCTAGTTAGATGCTCTTCTTTAGGGTTAAGTTTGTTTAAGGCTTATATATAGCCTCTTTAAGATGTAAAATGGGATTTTTGGCAAACTTTGAATCAAAGACAGATTGTTCATGCTCTTGCATGTTCTTCTTTGCTTAGAGTGATAGTGAGAGATTGCTTCCTCTAATTGCATCAAGAATTGAGGTAAACTTATCAATTCGTTTGTGGCGTTTATCTTGTTCTTTGCTCGATTATTGGTGTTACCGTTTCTTTATAAACGTGGGGTGCCATAGAGCGTTTAATCTAGATTATTGGTGTTTCCGTTTCCTTATAAACGTGGGGTGCCATAGAGGCGAACTTAATCTCATTCCTTTGATTTCCCGATCCCGGTTCCGTATCAGCATGGGTAAATCTTGTTAGGGCTAATGAGAAGGCAAATTTCATGTTTCCTTGCCTCACAAACCAGATAATAAACCTGTACCTCAAATATCGTCTCAATTCCAACAAGCATACCAAAAAGTCCAATCTTTTATTCATTTTACAAGCCATCATCACACTCTAAAAGAAAAACTAAGTTCTCCTTTGAATATGAGCCACCAACCAAACATTTTAAGTTCAGATTCTTCAGATTGTTATGAGCCTTTCGTACCTTTCTTCTTTTGATAAGCAATCATCACTAAGAAGTTTCTGAAGCAACGCATCCTGATTGGAAGAAAACAGATATTAGCATGTCAACAAGCACAAATAACCATGAAATTTAAGAGTAGAAATTTAAATCAAATACTGACAGAGGAAATTCCTTCAAATAGACATCTATATAAAGGAAGCACCTCATTATTGGGGGGAAAAAGAGAATGAACGAGGTAACAATAAGATTTTACTATATTTACATTAATCAATGACTAATCACTAATCAGTCTTTTTTTGCAAGCGATTTATCATCTAGACAGCTAAAACTAAAGCCAAAAAACGGTAAGTACAAAAGGGGAGAAGAACTCATAATCATATATACAAAAAATTATATACAAGAGAGAGATTCTACCGAGTCGATTTACCCTTAAAACACAGTTAAAATTGAGCTGAACTGACAGACTTGGGAGAGAGGTTAACCCTTGATAGTAGGAAAGAGAGCGGAAAGAAAATCTCCCTGTTCCTCTTACTGGATCTATGTAAAACAACTGAAGTTTACAGTACAGATTACAGCATCCCTAGGAGGGGAAGGAGGGAGATTAAGTAAAGATTTTCCGAAGAAAATAGTAAGGAATTATAGACTATCAAAAATATAATGTAATAATGTAATATCATACCATACATAAACGTCAAATCGAGAATCAAAATTTTTATTTTTAGAATTGAGAATCGAATCGAATTGTCAGACTCGATATATAACTTTTCACAATTAATTAAAAATAAATACACAGAGGATAGATTCCCATTCATTTTATCAAAAGACACTAAAAATTTAATCGCAATAATATGTATTTATATACATTTCAATTCAAAATTATGCACTAAATACAAAATGAAAGAGAACCTAATGACTTGTGTAGTTGTCAAGTTCAAAATATCAAACTATGAAGTTAAAATTTTTAAATAAAAACAAAGTAAAAGTATCAAGCGATTAAATTTCCTATCCAAATCAATATTCATTCATTATCATTTCCAAATTCAAGCCCTTCATCGTTTTCATCTTCTAATAGAATTATATTTTCTTGCTCTCTTTCTCTATATTGAATTTTTCCATACTCGAATCGTAAGATTCATGCTCAACTCCAATTCACCCATAAGATTCAAATCATTTAGCATAAAAATTGAATTGAATTGTATGATTCCAATTGTGAATCATAAGATTTTGACATCATTGATACCATATTATGAATTCAGGCACAGAAAATATACAGTAGCACCCAAGACGCAAGTGCAAAGAGATAAAGAGTTTAGGAAAATCATACCTGTGCTTCACAGCGTACTACTGCTGTTACACGATCATTGTACTCGTCAATACTTAATGGAGGAAACAAAAAGTGTCTTCGAGCGTATAGCTGCAGGTTATAATAAACAATGATATCAGAACGGAGCATATCGTCAACCTCTTCTCATAAATACAAACTTCTTACTTCTAAGTTAAAACAATTTGCGGATGGATGAGTTTGTGCAGTAATTTTTTATCCTATATTTTTGCCAGCATTACAAGTCATTCCTTATCTATTCACTAATAAGTCATGCCATTCGTTTTTCATGAGTTTGTGAATTAAATAAAAGATATGTGCAGCAAAGAAAATAATCGCAAAATACAACCTAATGCCCCAAATCCACAGAGAAAGAAAAACAAAAACACCCACAAACTAGCGTCCAAAGTGTTCTTGCACATTATTTTGGTTACATGAAAAATATATTGACTAAATATCAAAAACAAGCTCTAGGCTCAGTGAGTATAAATAATCCCAGAACTCACCTCATATATGCTATCAACAATATAAGCTAAAGTAGCTGCATTATAAACTGATCGAGGCTTCTCCACTTTTGGTGGACTGGGCATCCATCTCTCATATCCCAAATAAGTATCACCAAATTTCGTTACAACCCCTAAATAAAATTCCAATCAGAAACACAACCGTCAAGCTTTAAAGTCTAAATTTTTTTTTTTTTTTAAAAAAATACAACTTAATTGCCATTTCCTTCACTTTACATTTTAATAACCCAATGAAAACAAAAATATCGCAACTTCAAAAATTTGGTGTCACCTTGAGCTATAGTGTTGCGCTTGAGAAGTTCTGAAACTGCTTGAGGAGTTAAAGTAATTGATGGTGAAGGCGTTGGTGATGGTGTTGGAGGTAAAGAGTTGGGTTGGGAAATAGGGTTTTTCTTGGGTTTTCGAGGAGCGTTGGGATTGTATGAGAGTCTTTGCTGGGTGTCCCATGAAGCTCTTACTACTTGTGAGGACATTGCGGATAGAGCAGCTGACATTTGCTCGTTTCAGTTGGGAAATTATGCGACAAAGGTTTTAGCTTTAAGTATTTTGGTAGCCATGGCCCTGCATCATTTCTTGGTCCATTGATTGGGTAGGCTTCGTTTTACAATCTTGGGCTCCTGATAGCTGACTTTGGTGTTGAAGCTATAGCTGAATTTCTCGAACGACAGGACGTGAATTCTGTCGTTTCTAATAGGTAGTCGTCGAGTTCACGTTGACCCGGTCGGCCTAGTTTTGGATAACAAAACCGACTTTCTCAATCCCAAAACGACTAAATTCGGTGTCTGTCGTTTTCTCTTATAAACTAAAGGATCGCTGAAGGGGACAGAGACGGCCTATCGTTCCTGATTGCTTCGAACGACAGAGCCACCAAAAATGATAGTAAAAAATTTAGTTCTGTCTTATATATCACCAAAAAGAGTCTGTCGTTGTAGCATAGGTTACCGTCCCATCGTTTCTCTTTTCTGAAAATTGACCAAAAGGTTGCGGCTAATTTTGTAATTAAATACAAGAATTATTATTGTCATTCTTTTAATAGTAAATAAACAAAAGGGAAGAACGAGAATGATAAAACTCTATATGTGGAACTCTGTTAAAACCCTAAATTCCATGATAAAGTGATTTTATATCTACGCCTGAAATAGTCCACAGCTAGCAGAGCTGAAGCCATGAGCCGATACGATAGCCGCTCCGGCGACCCCACTTCTTACCGTGATCGGAGAAGGTAACAATTATAGGCAGGCTTATTCGTTTATGTATTTGGTTTGTGTATTAGGCATAAACATCAAGTATCTGCTTCAGTTTAAGCCTTTTAGCTATTTCTGGATATGGTGTTTTGGCTGCAATATATCTTTAGCGCAGTTGATCATATATATTTGTAATAGGCATAAACATCAAGTATCTGCTTCAATTTAAGTCTTAGCTATTTCTGGATATGTTGTTTTCGCTGCAATATATCTTTAGCTCAGTTAATCATGTGAACTTCGTTTATATAGTCACCCAATGTCAAACACTTTTATTTGAGGTGGTTTAGCGACCCAAGTCGAATTTTTATCGCTTCTATATTTGGTGTATTTCTTCGTCTTTGAGGTTTTTCTCGCTCTTGTTTACTGACTCATTTTCATTATTATGAAATAGTGCTTATAAATTTGAAGTTTAGTGGCAATTTAATTATGGATTTTTGGTACATTGACCAAATAGCAAGTGCTAAATAATTTCAATTCTCGTTCTTGTACATGTAAATATTGTTTTTGCCCCGCAACTGTTACATAGTTTCTTGTAACTTGTTCTCCTTTTTTTTTTTTTTTTTTTTTTTTTTTTTTTTTTTTAATTTGAGTTTGTTTAGATTTGAACTACTTGCTGCTGGTATGGGGTTAGTTTGATTCCATTGGTTCTTCATTTCTACGAGTTTTGTGTTTGTTTAGTGATTCAGGTTTTGGCGGGGTTCTGTTTATTCCGGTCCAGCTCGGTCCTCATCTGAGAGGAGAGATTATGGTGCTGACTCACCAAGGAAGTCGGATTTGGATGGGTTGACTCCATTTGAGAAGAATTTCTACATTGAGTCACCATCAGGCATCAGCTGCAGCAATGTCCGAGAGGGAGGTTGATGAGTATAGGCAGAGAAGAGAAATTACTGTAGGAGGCCGTGATGTTCCGAAACCTGTCAAGAGTTTTCCTGACATGGGGTTTCCAGGTATTCAATATAAATATTGAGAAAGCCCATTATTTTCCCTGATTCTCGTTACCATCACAAATTAGGAATTTTGGCTATTTGTTGGTCGCCTTGATCTTCTTTTTACTATTCAAATCAACTAGTTTACTGAGATTTGCAAACCTTTTATCCAAGATTTGTAAAATTCATTTTTTCTCTGCCATTTTCTCACTAGGATGTGTTTGCTTTTACTCTAGAATATGTTCTACAAGAAATAACAAAAGCTGGCTTTGTTGAACCCACACCCATACAAGCGCAAGGGTGGCCAATGGCATTGAAGGGTCGGGACCTCATCGGTATTGCTGAAACGGGTTCTGGGAAGACACTGGCCTATCTATTACCTGCTATTGTCCATGTCAATGCGCAATCCATTTTAGGTAAAAGAGTACCTTGCTAATTTTTGGCACTTCTCATTTGCTGTTTTACATTCACTTTTGTGGTGTTGTTAATTGGGTGAGTATAATTTGCTTTCTATTTTATCCAGCTCCTGGGGATGGTCCAATTGTATTAGTTTTAGCTCCAACACGTGAACATGCTGTTCAGATACAACAAGAAGCTGCTAAATTTGGTGCATCATCGAGAATTAAAAATACATGTATCTATGGTGGGGTTCCAAAGGGACCTCAGGTGCGCGATCTCCAGAAAGGTAGGTGGCGGCTAGGTTTGAGACGACATTGCTTCTATACTGTATTCTGACTTTCATGAAATGGCTATCCTGTTATTCATGGTAATTGAGTTTATGATGGTTTTGTTATTGTTTAAACTCTGCAGTCAATCTATTATTTATGAATATAGCAGTCATTGTTCTTTTCCTTTATTTCTGCCCCTTTACAGGTGTTGAAATTGTTATTGCCACGCCTGGAAGGTTGATTGACATGTTGGAATCACATCATACAAATTTACGGAGGGTTACCTACCTGGTGCTGGATGAGGCAGATCGGATGCTAGACATGGGGTTTGAGCCTCAAATACGAAAAATTGTTTCTCAGGTTTTTGCTTTTAGGCTTGTCTCTTCTTCCGATAGAAATTTTACCTCTTCTTGGGAAGACATGCTATATATAAGTTATCTTACAATGTCATTTACAGTAAGAATTTCACATGGACAACAGTGTTAGTCTCCGGTGCCTCTTTTTCCTCTTGTCCTGGTTTCTTTGGTGATGCCAGTCCCGTTTAAGGATCAATTTGTTCATAGTTGGAGACCTTAGATATTTTACGTGCATATATTTTATTAGGGGACTGGATTGTTCATATTTCTAATTCAGCTTTTGAAGTTTCAGTTGTCACTTCACCGCACTAGTAGATGAGTGATAAAACATAGGCAGCTAGTAAACTACATAGGAGTTTTATTTTGTGAAGTAAAAAGAAAAATTTGGCATCTGTTTAAATATTCTAATGTTTATTGTTATAAATGGTTGACTTATAGTTTAATTGTCAAGTGCAACACACCAGAAGCAAAATAATAAAATTAAAACATGTATATATATAGTTAGGAGATTGATTTTCTCTCTCATATGTGTAGTAGTGCAAGCATTTTCCTTGCTCACTCTTAAGATTATTACTCAATCTCCTATTTTTTGGCAGATTCGTCCAGATCGCCAAACTTTGTACTGGACTGCTACTTGGCCTAAAGAGGTTGAACAACTGGCAAGGCAATTTCTGTATGACCCATACAAAGTAAGCTACTGGATAAAGCTTTTTGATTCCCATGACATGCTATTTTCTGCAATTAGTTTTGATTTTACATTTGTGTTTGATGCAGTTGCAGATGCCATTGACTATTTCCTTTTCATTCGGCTTTTGAGCTTCTGAAGTTTCGTAGTCATCTTTTTGAATAATCTCATATCTGTATGATCATGTTGTATCTTATAGAGTTCTGAAGTCTCTTTTGGTTTTTAGATTCTAACTTGAGTTTCATTGATGTTCTATTACTTAATTGGCTGTTATCCTTTGATATTATGCAGGTGATCATAGGATCTCCTGATTTGAAAGCTAATCATGCAATATGCCAACATGTTGACATTGTTTCTGAGAATCAGAAATATAATAAGTAGGATATACTATATGTTTTTTTTCTTATATTTGTACTTTCTTGTCATTTATATCCCATAATATGGGATGTGTTTTTGTTAGCAGCAGCTTGACATAGCCCTTTTTGTATTACAGGCTGGTGAAGTTACTGGAGGATATCATGGATGGCTGCCGAATTCTGATTTTTATGGATACCAAGAAAGGTTGTGACCAGATCATTCGGCAGCTTCGCATGGATGGATGGCCCGCTCTTTCGATTCATGGAGACAAAAGTCAAGCAGAAAGGGATTGGGTCCTCTCAGAGTTCAAGGCTGGCAAAAGTCCTATAATGACTGCAACAGATGTTGCTGCTCGTGGATTAGGTAAATATGATCGCACCATATACCATCTTGTTTGTTGATCTTACTTACCATTATTTGTTGACATAATTTGGTTTTTCTGGTCGTCCAAAGTTTCTATATGTATTTGTTTAAATTGTGATATGTCCTTGCTGGCATAATCCCATCTCAACCATGAAGGAAATAATCATTTTCATTTCATTGCTATTGTTCAAGGCTTCTCTTACCTTTGATGGGCTCTCTGATCCTACTCTATTGATTGGTGGTGTCATGCTGGTGGTTAGAAAGTGTAGATATTTATGTTTTTTCCAAAATTTGGAGTTCATGTCTTTCCCTTCAAATATCTTTTCGGGCATCTGATCTCTCTTTGGCTTGCAAGGGAGAACTAACATGGGTTTTGAGGGGAGCACCTTCTCTTGACTTGTCTATCTCAGTACCCAGTTCCTTATTATTTTATTTTGGTGGCAGATGTTAAGGATGTAAAATATGTAATCAATTATGACTTTCCTGGATCCCTTGAGGATTATGTTCACCGGATTGGTTGAACTGGAAGGGCTGGAGCAAAAGGAACAGCCTACACTTTCTTCAAAGCTTCAAATGCCAGATTTGCTAAGGAACTTATCACCATACTTGAGGAAGCTGGGCAGAAGGTCAGTCGAGAATTGACTGCAATGGGTCGTGGTGCACCTCCTCCTCCAGGTTGGTTGACTGTAGGAAGTTTTTCGGATGCATATACCTTTTTTATGTAATATGGTGGAAATTGATATTCTGAACATGTTTTTGTTGTAACTGAAGTCTGACTTTGTAATTATAAGCTCAAAGGGACAGTCGTATAACTTGACAATCATTGCTGCTATATTTTTATTGTCCTGTACCATACAAGATCCAAAATCACAAAGGAGATTTTGAGAATGCAAGATCTGCCACTGCTGTTACCTGTTGGTCTAATCAACAATGACTTGATAGGTCTAGTAAAATATTTTCCTTTCCTTTCGTTTCTTTTCTTTTTCTTTTTCTTTTTCTTTTGTAAGTTTATGTCAAATCTTGCAATCTTGGATGAACTATGATTTTATGATCACACCATTTTTCCCCAGTCATTAACACTATTGCAGACTGATTATCTAATCATATGACCTGATGATAGCTCTGTTTCTCCTGTAATGTATAAATATGTTCTTAGTTGCTAAAGCACTGTTTTGTTTTTGCATCTGATGAATCAGGTTATGGAAGTTTCCGGGAACGTGGGAGGCGTTATGGTGGTGGCCGCTCATGGAGCTGATTTATGAGATCAATAACTGAAGGGAAATTTATGTCCAGAGCATAGATACCTGAGATGTCATGCCTAAACGTTGTTCCATTTTATCATTTTTTTTTTTTTTAATTTCATTGTTAACTTCCTGAAAATATAGGGCTGTTAGTTCTGTAAGATATGACTTGTTGAATGATCAACAGAGGTAATGTGCTATATTGAAATCTGTACAATAGTTTAAAGATTCATATGTTCACTCATTAACGGTATAGATACAAGCCTACAACTTGAGCCAATTAAATTTCAGTCGTTTTTTCTAATATTCTAATTGTATTGCTCTGTTCTGTAGTTGAATTATATGATTTTTTTTTTTTTTTTTTTTTTTTTTTTTTTTTTTTTTTGAGAAGGAATGATATGATGGGGTACATGGTATTTGTTGTAGCTTATTTTTTTCATTATACTAATAATTTTAATTTTACTGTTCTTAGATGGAAATTTCAATTTTTAACAATAATATTTTTTTTGCTTAAATACTTTATGCTAATTTTCTGGACAATTTAAAAATTACTATCTTTAAACCTAAATTACAAAAAAAAAAAAAAAAAAATAATAATAATAATAAAATAAAAATCCATTCTTTCCCTTTGAAGACGTAAGCATCCAGGACAATGGTAAGAGAAGCAGTATTATTAACTATTAAGTAGAACAAGGAACAGTCGCATTCGCAGTCGCAGTCGCGCGGTATCGGGGAAGTAGGAAGAAGCGAGTCTAAGAGAGAAGAAATCTGATATCAGAATACAAATTGAGTGAGGCAGGTCCAAAGCTCTACGCCAACAAGCCTAAGAAAGGTATCCAATCAAAGTCATCGCGAGTAAATTTGAGCGCAACAACTCCCAAGATTCTTGATAACACTTTCTTATTTGTTTCTTCTCTTCAATTATTTGAGTTTGGTTTGGTTGTTGACTCGATTTCTTTTATTGCAATAACAGCGCAGCTTAAGCAATTTCAGGAGCAACTGAAGGCAAAAGATTTCTCTTCCCCAACACCAACACAGACACCGTATGCATCAGCATCTTCAGCTGCTGCTGAGTCGTACAGAATGGGGTCTCAGTCTACAGCTCCTCCTCCTCCTCAGCCTCCTGAGGAGTCCTTTGCTAGACGTTACAAATTCCTTTGGCCCCTCATCTTGACTGTCAATCTAACTGTTGGAGGTACTTTCTTTTCCCAAATTCTACTCATTTCTGTTTGTATGTCAGGCATATTTAATGGTTTGATGCTGGCAATACTGAAATGGGTATCTTGATTTTGGATAGGAGAGGTTTATTATTATTATTTAGTACTATGGTTTATTGTATCTGCTGATAAGGTAACTTTGAGCCGGTGAAAGATTTAAAGGCCTCGGTTTTTCTTAGGGATTCTTGAATTTCTTTTGGCTTCTGAACGGAGGATATTTGTCTAGTTCTATATGTCTGTTGGCCGTGCATAAATTTTTTTCAAATCACGGAATTGTAAAATGAGTATCTGGATTCTCTTTCTTGAAAACATTCTTGATTTTGTTACTGGAGGATAATAGGGTTCAGGGCTTATTGTTGGACATGTTGGTTTTTCAATTGCATTTCAAGGATCTCCTTTTCTTTGAGTAATTACTTTAACAGGTTCCAGTTGTAATATCTGTTGACATGCCCTTATATCTGTTTGGGTATTCTTAAACAATTGCTCTTGGTGCTGCACAGGTTCAACTTCATAAAATTTTGATTATACATACCACAATTTTATTCTCTTGCCGAAACATTCTTCAAAATCAAATTTCACGTTTTTACCTTTTTAACAGTCTCCATGGGGCGTCGCAACTGGAGCCATTGCTGGACACCTGGTTGCAACATCTATCGCTATTCTGGGAGGAGCTTTTCTTGCCAAATATTCTGGTAACAACCATGTCTTTATTGTCTTTTTTTTTTTTTAATATTTTTTTTGTCACTCCTATAGGCATCACAGCTTACTTTCCATTTTCCATCCAACTCACTCCACATTGTTCAATCAGGTTGGCTACTTGGGCGGTGTTCTGTTTCTTGTTTTTGCTGTTGCCACGTTTTTTGGAGTCTTCTAATAAATTCATCGCAAGTTTAGAGAGAGAGAGAGAGAGAGAGAGAGAGTATAGTGTCACCGTAACGAAGCACTGCACCTGGGATTATCGGATGTCATTGGTTAGTAGAGAACAAAGTAGACAGAAAGTAGCCTGAGATACACCATGGATATAGCTGTTACAGATGCTTCAAAAAGTCCTCAAGTTAGCATCACTGTAAGCTGTCTTGTATTGAACTATTTGTAGGATTATTATCTTAGATAAAATTTAGGTGTAGAGATGGCTATGCACATGCTAAAATTCTCAAATGCTGAAATAAACAAGGTCTTGGTGTTATTCTGTGACCTTTGAAACAACAACATATACTCTTGAAGATACTTAATGATTAAGTCC
This sequence comes from Jatropha curcas, assembly GCF_041381405.1. Classification (NCBI taxonomy): domain Eukaryota; kingdom Viridiplantae; phylum Streptophyta; class Magnoliopsida; order Malpighiales; family Euphorbiaceae; genus Jatropha; species Jatropha curcas. Next base: position 32,911,513 of record NC_143151.1, on the reverse strand, counting down.
AGAAAACACACACAATGGATGGACTGAGCTTCAATGCTCTATTGTTTTCATTAATAGCAATTGTCCGTTAATAGTATGCGAAGCCGTTCATGTTGTCTGAACGCATCAAAGCTTTAAGTCGGGGCAAGGCTTTTTGCATGTCGTCTCATAAAATCCATACGAACTTCAGACGACATCGTTTACCTTGGTTAAACTGACGTGGAACGACAATGTTTCAAGTAGACGATGACTTGGGTTAAAACAACCGTGTCTAATAAGTAAGAGACACTTGGCTAACCGCGTATAAAGGTCGACGACATATCAATACAGCACAAAGGGGGTGTAACAATTGTACAAAAGGCATACCAGAGGAAGGAAATGTCGTCGTTTATTGGGATAAAACTTTCCAGCATTTTTTCTTGTAACTGGGTTGTAAACGACATACCAAATTCGCACAATTCTCCTTATCCACTTGCGATGGCGTAGGAATAGCCACGTTCCAGTTCCCTTAAACATAACAATAAATTTTTAGCAAGTGAGCAAGGGATCAGAGAAGCTTGAGTTGAGACCAAGAAAAATGTCAAGAGAGCTATTATTTCTCCATGGCCACCATTATCAAATATCAAGAAAACCAGCTCTGCTTCTCTGTACTCGCAATTTCAATGTCTTACCGTCCAAATTCCAATCCCAGCTACCAAAGGAGCATCCAACTAGGTCAATGAAGAGGGCATCATTGGAACTTTTGAGACCAAATACAACCAGTAATGGAAAATCATCACTACTAACAATAGCAGCAATAGCTGGAGAGAAGGAGGAGGACGAGTGCCTTCGCCACCACTTGATTTAACAGAAGACAATGTTAGACAGGTCTTAGCTGATGCTAGAGAAGAGGCAAGTAGTACTCTTTCTTTGATGCTTGTTTTTGCTTTAGTTACTCATTCAATTATTTATTGATCAAAGATTTGTCAGTTTCGAAGTTTAAATTTGAAACATGGTGTGTATTTCTGCAGTTTGGAAAGCTTTTTGCACTGAAGTTAGCATAACAGGTGACTTTCCTTTTAGGTATATTTGCACCAGGAATTATTAAGTGCATCCAATGTATCTCGAATAATGAAATATAGGAAAAGCTGATCTTGCTGAATTGGATGGACCATTTGTGAAGATCAGTCTCAAAGGTAGGTTCACTAAAAAAAAAAAAAACGCGTTTTTGCTACCGATGCGAACGACAAAAATCGGTCACAATTTTGCGATGATTTTGCGACCAATTGCGATGATTGTGAGAGTGAATATCTTGCGACGGATTTGCAACCAAACGGCGATAGGATCTGCGATCGATTTTATATCTGTCGCTAATTGTAGCTCTAATGATTACCGCCAGTTTGGTTATCATTTTGCGACATGTTTAAGACGCATTTGGGACTGATTTTGCGATGGATGTGCGACAATCTAGTTGTCCGTCGCAAAATTGCACGTTGCAAATTCAGCATCAAATTCACTTTTTCGTTTGCGAAAGATTAGCGACCGATTTGCGACTGACTGTTTGCGACTGACTGTTATGGTCGCAAATCGGTTGCAATTTGCTCCACATTAAAATGACATCGCAAAATTGAAAATTTCAATCGATTTTTTATATAATTTGCGACCGATTTGTCGTTCGCAAAATTTAGAGCTTTATTATGCGATCAGCCTCCTCCTTCTTTCTTCTCCTCCCCCGTTTGCAGCATCGTCCTAGCCATATGCAGCGCTGTTCCCAACCGTTTGCTGCCTCCTTCTCCACTCTATTGCAACGTCAGTCGCCGGAGAATCCCTTCTCCTCTTCATTCGCGGTCGTCAGGTCAGGTCAGGTATGGTTCTATTTTTTTTTATCTTTTTCGTTATTTTTTTTGGAAATTTCATTTTTTTTTTTTGGTTGTTCTTGTAGTTGCATGACAAAAAATCAGTTGTTATTTAGTTGTTTTAGTTATTTTAGTTGTGATTTAGTTGTTATTTTGCATTATGTGGGTTATTAAAATAAATGACAAAAGGAAAAAAAGAAAATGTGATATTGTAATGATAATTTTAGAATTTTTTATATTTTAGGCAAAATTATATATGTAATTTAATCAATGTATTTTTATTGCTAGATTCAATTTTATAAGTAAAGTATGCAATAAATGCAATTTTAAAATTTAAAATGTTGAATTGATTGAAATAAAAATAAAGACTGTGATCACACCTTTTGTAAATTTTAAATATATTTAAATAATAAAAAGAAACATAATAAATTCTCATGTTATTTGTTATTTATTTCTAAACACTTACCAAATTCTTAGTAAAATTAAAGTTGAAGAACATCCTTTTGTAACGTTAGTAAAGTAAAGTGAAAAACAAAAAATTAAAAAAAGAAATAAATCAATTAATATATGTGTAAGTAAATAAACATAATTGTGTAACTAAAATAAATGAAAAATAAACATAATTATGAAACTAAAATAAATGACAAATAAACGTAATTGTATAACTCAAACAAACCATAATATAAAATAATTGATAAATCAATATACGTGGAGTGTTAAAATAAGATGGTTATTAAAGCAGCGACTGAAAAAATGTAGATCGAGGGGATCCATCGCGCCACCTCGCCACCGCCTCCCGCCGCAGTAGCTACGCCATCTCAATCCACTATTCAGCAGTATATTTTTCCAACTTAATACAAAGCTATTTTCTTGATCTTTCACTCGATTTAATAGAATAAATTTATTAAAAGAAGTGTTTTGTTTCTTGATTAATGTCTGCCAGATTGAAAATGAATATGGACCCATGGAATATGAACTTGGTGCACCTGGTAAAGCTTACTCCTACTGGGCAGCAAAAATGGCTGTAGGTCTTGGCACTGGCGTCCCATGGGTCATGTTCAAGCAAGATGATGCCCCAGATCCTGTTGTCAGTTATCAGCAAATCTTGTTTTACCTTTTAGCATCCTCTTTTTACTTTTTCTTGTCAACTTCATATCTAATTCTTTATGTTACTCATAATATGTATCCCTCACTTCCTTCGTGGGTTGTCAGTTAGCAGTGTGCTTTCCCATTTTCGTTCATTGATGAATTGAATTATTAATTCTAATAGCACATGGCTTAGCTTTGATTCTCAGCTCTATCAGTGGCGCTGTCCTTTTTTAAATTCTCTCTTGCCTTAGAGGCTCTTTTATAATAAAAAGGTTAATGACAGCATCTCCTTGTTATTCATAATCACCACATATTTCAAATTCCATAGTCAATGGTGGTGATCAATTATAGTTGACCTCTTCTTTTCTTGAGGTATGAGGAAGCGATTTTTGTTTATCCAGTCTTTTGGAATTAAGTATGTTCGGTTTAACTTTTCGTGTGTTGCAATCATACTCTCCATCATTTTCTTATTATACCGTGTGATTTGTTCTTTCAACTTATGTGTTTGAGCGGCTCTTAATATTTCATTTTCCATGTTGTCTCAATAGATTAACACCTGCAACGGTTTCTACTGTGACTATTTCTCTCCAAACAAACCTTATAAACCCAAGATGTGGACTGAAGCCTGGACTGGCTGGTAAAAACTCCATGCTTCTTGCTCGGCAGCATTTTCTTTATATCCATCATCAATACAAGAATTACAGTTTCACGGAAATTACAGTGGAATATCAGCTGATTACCTTTTTTCTCATTTTAATTTTTTCTTATTTTAATTTTTTCTTGCAGGTTTACTGAATTTGGAGGTGCAGTTCCTTACAGACCAGCTGAAGACTTGGCATTTTCAGTTGCAAGGTTTATACAGAAAGGAGGATCATTCATAAATTACTACATGGTAATTTAGTAGTTTCTATAATTTACTAATTGAGTTGCTTTGTATCTTAGTTATGTGAAGTCTCATATGCTTGTTTTTGTGATTTAGTATCATGGAGAAACAAATTTTGGGCGAACTGCTGGTGGTCCTTTCATCGCTACAAGTTATGATTATGATGCTCCTATTGATGAATACGGTATGTGCAAAGCATATGCATTTTAGTGCAGTTTGTTCCTTTTGTGTTTATCCATTATCTGGTTTGCATGGTTTAACTTTTAACTAGAGACTTATGATATGCCCCATGTTTTTTAGCTTTCATATAAAGAGAAAGTAGGCTGTAATATTCATATTGTCATTAAGTATCATTGTCCACATCTGTGGAATAGGTGCTGCTGGCACTCAAGACTTCGCCATGAATCGAGGGGCAGCTCAGTAGTTCGTATGCTGGTTCTGGCCAATCTATTGTTGTGCAATGGTACTTGAATTGCTGAAATATGCAATTAACATGATTATCTATAAGTCAACTGTTGAGTCCCATCATGTAATCTGTGATGCTGAGATGATGATTACCTATGTTCTTTTTTCAAGTTGTTCTTTGGTCATAGATGTCATTTTCCTCTTTATTAAGATTTTGATAGCTTGATCTCTGTTAAATCGTCCTAACTGATAGCATTTCGTTTATTTACATATATTTCATGGTGTGGTGGTTCCTTCCCCTAGTCAATCAATAAATATTTGATTAATGGTTTTTATGGATAAGGAATGATATTATTACTGTTGTTAGTTATTTTAGCAAGCAAAATGTTCTTATTATTGAAAAAGCTTTTAAAACTGTTCCTCCTCAAGATTACCCTAATCTCTTCTTCAGTAATCACGACTTTGATGTTGATTGTTTATTTGTTTTGCATCATATGAAGGTTTAGAATTATTTTTTTATGTAGGACTAATCAGGCAACCTAAATGGGGTCATTTAAAGGATTTGCACAGAGCAATTAAGTTGTGTGAACCTAAATGTGATGCCACTTGGAAATTATCAAGAGGTTCAATATAACTCTTTGTTCTATACAAATGAAGTCTTCTTATTTTCAAAGGACTATGTTACTAAATTTTACTTGTTTCTTCATTATTTATGTGCAGGCTCATGTATTTAAATCAAAATCTGGAGCTTGTGCAGCATTCCTTGCAAATTACAATCAGAAATCATTTGCAAAAGTGGCTTTTGGGAATATGCATTACAATTTACATCCATGGTCTGTCAGCAGTCTTCCAGATTGCAGGAACACCGTTTACAACACAGCAAGGGTCAGAAATGCTTCCCCACAAGTTCTAGAATATTATTAGTCCACACTTTTGTTGTTTCTTTGGTTTCGCTAAACTGAAGACTTTGTACAGCTTGGCGCACAAAGTGCTCGAATGAAAATGACTCCTGTTCCTATGCATGGAGGATTCTCTTGGCAGGCATACAGTGAAGAGACATCTGCAGAAGGTGACCACACCTTTACAATGGTTGGCTTGCTGGAGCAGATAAACACTGCTAGAGATGTGACAGACTATTTGTGGTACTCAACAGAGTGAGTATTATAACAATGCAAGATCTCCATTGTGTTACAGTTTGCATTTTGTGTTAAAACTCACAATCTTTTGCTACTCTGCGTTCTAGTATGTATATCTTTCTCACGTGTTTTTTTCTTCATTGGCAGTGTTCATATCAACCCCAATGAAGGCTTTCTGAAGAGCGGAAAATATCCTGTTCTTACTGTTCTATCAGCTGTCCATGCTTTGCATATTTTTGTCAATGGTGAATTATCAGGTGGGATTTGTGTTTCGGGCTTTGTACTGTCCAGCTCTGTTTATCATTAAATATGAAAAGAAAAGCTCATACTGACCAAATAAACTATTCGATAAATATGAAATGGGGATGAGTTGATTTATAATGTTTACTTGTTTAGACATGCTACTTTAATAGACTGGATATTATCTAAGTGCTAGGCTCTTTTAACTATCCAATGAGCCTTCTCCTAAAATGGAACACGGTAGTAATTTACATGGCTCTTAATTTGAAGGTACACTTTGAGAAGTTTGTGTCAAACTTCCTCACTGTTGCTTTGCGTCGCTCGTTAAAATAACTTTGTTGACTTGTAGCGTTCTGTATGTGGTTTGAGGTATATTCTGACCTATAGCATTGGTTTTCTTAACCTTGAACAGGAACTGCATATGGAAGTCTAGAATCCCCAAAGTAGACATTTAGTCAAGGTGTCAAGATGAGAGCTGGTATCAACAAAATTTCTCTTCTCAGTATTGCTGTCGGACTCCCGGTTTGTACCCTCTCTGTCTGTCTGTCTGTCTCTCTCTCTCTCTCTCTCTCTCTCAGTTATGAATATCCACGCCAATTTGATGATTTTTGAGCAGTTTTGGAAATAATTTCAATTCAATACTGTTATCCTTTTGCTGATTTTGTTTTGTTGTAGAATGTTGGTCCACGCTTTGAGACATGGAATGCTGGTATACTTGGACCTGTGACATTGAATGGTCTCAACGAAGGAAGGAAGGATCTGTCTTGGCAGAAGTGGACCTACAAGGTTCGTTTTTGAATATATGTCATACCCTTTCTTGTGACACTAGTATGTAAGGGACTCATCTATTTGCTTGCCGCCAATCAGATTGGTCTAAATGGAGAAGCATTGAGTCTTCATTCACTGAGTGGGAGTTCATCAGTTGAGTGGACACAAGGGTCTTTTGTGTCTCATAGACAGCCACTCATGTGGTATAAAGTGAGTATCTAAGACTTACTTTTAAAGATGCTTTGTTAATATGTTTCAATAATCTCATTTGGTATTGCATCAACACATGAATCAGGTACTTTTAGTATTTTTAGAAGAAGTGCTCATTTTCCTAAAAGTAATGGCCAAAGCAAGTTGTTAAAACATGCATTTTTTTTTTCTTTTGCTCTCCTCTCAAAAACTAAGGAATGATTTTTCTTTTTAACCGAGAAGCATGCATGTTCTCCCCCCTTTGGAGCCTAGTGCCAGCTTTGCTCCCATAAGCATTTCATTTTTAACTGAACTATCTTTGGTCATAGATGTCATTTTCCTCTTTATTAAGATTTTGATAGCTTGATATCTGTTAAATCGTCCTAACTGATAGCATTTCGTTTATTTTGATAGCTTGATATCTGTACAGTTACTATTCATGCATACAGTTACTATTCGAGTATACTGTTACTATTCATGGTCACTATTCACGTATACTACTGTTCACGTATACGGTTTATGTCGGTGATGATTTTCTGCGCAAGTCAACATGGACAAGCAAAATGATCAGTCTAAATGGCGAGAATTACCATATATGGAGAAATGAGAGATCTCCTTATGGTAATCAAAATGCATTTGTCTGTATTTAGTTGAACTAAATCGGAAGACAAGACTGATAAGGAATGGGCTGTCGAGCATGCGTCCAAATTTCGGTTGGTAGATTTGATGATGAAGGTTTCTGTAGCACCTTCAGAAATGGTCAGTGGAAGCTCACAAAAGGTTCATTTGTGGTAGCTAAAGACCGAAAGCTGTACGTGATGCATGCAAAACTCTCCCAAGACACTTTGAGTGTAGTGGAGAATGACAGTACAGTTGAATTGCGGCATAAACGACTACGCCACATGAGTAAGAAAACTATGGCAAGAAAGAACGTACTACCTGGATTGGATGAAGTTCACCTAAATAAGTGTCCTGATTGTATGGACGAAAAGCAAAACATAGTATTTTGTGATATGGTGGAAATCGATATTTTGTGATATTTATCAATGACTATTCTAGGAAGACCTGGGTATACGCTTTGAAGTCTTCTAAACCTAGTTGAGAGACAGACAGGCAAAAAGCTAAAGTGTATCAGGACAGATAATGGTGGAGAATACACTGGGCCATTTGATGCTTTCTGCAAAGAGCATGGCATTCGACATCAACGACACCTCCCAAGACGCTGCAACTGCACAATTTGGCTGAGAGGATGAACAGAACTTTGATGGAGAGACTCAGATCTTTACTCTCACATGCAAAGTTGTCTAAAAGATTTAGGGTGAAGCTTTACTCATAGCAGTTCGTTATTCACTCTGTTTCCCTCTATAGTATGATACTCCAGAGAGAGTATGGGTAGGAAAGGATGTTTCCTATGATCATTTGCGGTGTTTGGTTGCAAAGCCTTCGTGCATATCTCGAAGGATGAACGGTCTAAGCTTGATGTTAAGACTAGACAGTGTGTATTCATTGGCTATGGCCAAGACCAATTAGGCTGACCCAATCCAGAAGACGATTATAAGAAATCGTGATGCTGTATTTGTTGAAGATCAGACTATTGAAGATATTGAAGTAGAGTGCCAATAGATCTGATGAAGACTCAATAGACATACAGAGAGTCCCTCCAATAGAACGTAGACGAATTGGAGATGAAGAAAATGTTCCACAAGAACAAGTGCCAGAGTTAGAAAATCCAGAAGTTCCTAATGAAAATGAATCAGATGAAGATTATGGTGTTCATGTTCAACCACCAGCACCGGAAGGTTCTCAAACATTAAGAAGATCTAGTAGAGTCTGATAACCATCTACTAGATATCCAGTCAATGAGTATGTACTGACGACTGACGGGGGAGAACCTGAAAGCTTTGAAGAAGCCATGGAAATGAACACAAGAGGAACTAGATTGAAGCCATGCAAGATGCAATGAAGTCCTTACATGAGGATGAAACATTTGAGCTGGTGAAGTTGCCCAAAGGCAAGAAAGCTTTGAAGAAAAAGTGGATGTTCAGGATCAAGCAGGAAGAACATAGCTTCCAACCACAATTCAAAGCTAGACTGGTTGTGAAAGAATTCAATCAAAGAAAGGGTATTGATTTTGATCTTTTCATCAGTTGCGAAAATGACATCCATTCGAACAATGCTCGGAATGGCCGCCAGTTTTAAACTGGAAATCGAGCAAATGGATGGAAAGACTACCTTCCTACATGGACATTTGGAAGAAGAAATATACATAGAGCAGTCAGAGGGTTTCGTAGAAAAAGAGGATTGTGTTTGCAAACTGAGGAAGAGCTTATACGGCTTGAAGCAGGCACTGAGACAGTGGTACAAGAAGTTTGAGTCTGTTATGGGGGAGCAAGGCTACAGAAAGACTACTTCAGATCACTATGTTTCTATGAAGAAATTCTTTGATGATGACTACATTGTTTTTGCTCTATGTGGTTGATATGGTGACTGTTGGTCAGAATTACTAGCTTGAAGAAACAACTATGTAAGTCTTTTGCTTTGAAAGACTTGGGACCAGCAAAGCAAATTATTGGCATGAAGATCGAAGAGCCAAAAAATTATGGTCGTCACAGGAGAAGTACATTGTGAAAGTACTTCAAAGGTTTAGAATGGGAACGCAAAAGCGGTTAGTTGTCCTCTTACTAATCACTTTAAATTAAGTAACAGTGCCCTTCTACCGATGGAGAGAAGGAAGAAAACGAAAAGGTTCCATACGCTTCAGCAGTTGAAAACTTGATGTATGCCATGGTTTGTACACAGCCAGATATTGCTCATTCAGTTGGGATAGTGAGTCGGTTTCTTTTAAATCACTGGAAAGGAACATTGGACTGCAATGAAATGGATTTTCAGGAAATCACATTTGTAGGGGGAGCCGTGTCGTGACAGTCAAGATTACTGAAGCGTGCAAGCAGTTCCCGTAGATGAAGAAATTCTTGAATGAACTCAGAATTCATCAAGAACGATATTGGATATTTTGTGACAGTTAAAGCGCAATTCACCTTGGAAAGAATTTCTCCTTCCATTTTATCACTAGATCAGGGATGTGTTGGAGATGAAGCTGTTACAGCTTGAGAAGATCCATACAGAAGAAAATGGATTAGTCATGTTGACGAAGATTCTTTCAAAGGAGAAGTTCGAATACTGTCGGTTAGCTGCAAGGATGATGGAGAGTATGGTTAATGACCCCATTTGAGTGTGCAGGGGGAGATTTGTTGTGTCGGTGTCCACTCAAGTGGGACCCACACACATTTTGAAAAGAAGGAATCAAAGTTGGCAGGCTTTTTTTTTTTGACAAAATGTAATGTGGCGGCGCAACTTGAATGAGTTGTACACGGCTCATTAAACACGTTCCTACGCGTTAACCTGCCTATAAATAGAGGAAGATGCAGCTCACAATACACACAGCAAAAGAAAGAAAAAAAAAAATGTAGAGAGAGTTATTTAATTTAGGATGGGTTTCCTAAAACTAGGGAGGGAAAAATAGTGAGAAAATTATTATGGGTGTTTTTGGAAAACACTTTGAGTGCCATTATTTTTGTATTACTCTCTGTGTACCTATTATTTTTTAATAGTGGAAGAATTATTCGGAGTTTGTCCCGTGGACGTAGCCCTAAACAGTTGAGGGTGAACCACGTAAATTTCTGTGTGTCCCATTTCCATTTTTCCGCTGCGTTAATTTTCTCTTAATTCTTTGTCAAGTGGTATCAGAGCTGATGCCCAACAAGTGGTATTAGAGCCTAGTTCCCAACAACATCTGTAGAAGGTGACCACACCTTTACAATGGTTGGCTTGCTGGAGCAGATAAACACTACTAGAGATTTGACAAACTATTTGTGGTACTCAACAGAGTGAGTATTATAACAATGGAAGATCTCCATTGTGTTACAGTTTGCATTTTGTGTTAAAACTCACAATCTTTTGCTACTCTGCGTTAGTATGTATATCTTTCGCATGTTTTTTCTTCATTGGCAGTGTTCATATCAACCCCAATGAAGGCTTTCTGAAGAGCGGAAAATATCCTGTTCTTACTGTTCTATCAGCTGGCCATGCTTTGCACATTTTTGTCAATGGTGAATTATCAGGTGGGATTTGTGTTTCAGGCTTTGTACTGTCCAGCTCCGTTTAGCATTAAATATGAAAAGAAAAGCTCGTACTGACCAAATAAACTATTCCATAAATATGAAATGGGGATGAATTGATTTGTAATGTTTACTTGTTTAGACATGCTACTTTAATAGATTGGATATTATCTAAGTGCTAGGCTCTTTTAACTATCCAATGAGCCTTCTCCTAAAATGGAACACGGTAGTAATTTACATGGCTCTTAATTTGAAGGTACACTTTGAGAAGTTTGTGTCAAACTTCCTCACTGTTGCTTTCCGTCGCTCGTTAAAATAACTTTGTTGACTTGTAGCGTTCTATATGTGGTTTGAGGCATAATCTGACCTACAGCATTGGTTTTCTTAACCTTGAACAGGAACTGCATCTGGAAGTCTAGAATCCCCAAAGTTGACATTTAGTCAAGGTGTCAAGATGAGAGCTGCTATCAACAAAATTTCTCTTCTCAGTATTGCTGTCGGACTCCCGGTTTGTACCCTCTCTCTCTCTCTCTCTCTCTCTCTCTCTCTCTCTCTCTCTCTCTCTCTCTCTCTCTCTCTCTCTCACAGTTATGAATATCCACGCCAATTTGATGCTTTTTGAGCAGTTTTATGAAATAATTTCAATTTAATACTATTATTCTTTTCCTGATTTTGTTTTGTTGTAGAATGTTGGTCCACACTTTGAGACATGGAATGCTGGTATACTTGGACCAGTGACATTGAATGGTCTCAACGAAGGAAGGAGGGATCTGTCTTGGCAGTAAGCGGACCTACAAGTTTCGTTTTTGAATATATGTCATACCCTTTCTTGTGACACTAGTATGTAAGGGACTCATTTATTTGCTTGCTGCCAATCAGATTGGTCTAAATGGAGAAGCATTGAGTCTTCATTCACTGAGTGGGAGTTCATTAGTTGAGTGGACACAAGGGTCTTTTGTGTCTCATAGACAGCCACTAATGTGGTATAAAGTGAGTATCTAAGACTTACTTCTAAAGATGCTTTGTTAACATGTTTCAATAATCTCATTTGGTATTGCATCAACACATGAATCAGGTACTTTTAGTATTTTCAGAAGAAGTGCTCATTTTCCTAAAAGTAATGGCCAAAACAAGTTGTTAAAACATGCATTTTTTTTTTTCTTTTGCTCTCCTCTCAAAAACTAAGGAATGATTTTTCTTTTTAACCGAGAAGCATGCATGTTCTCCCCCCTTTGGAGCCTAGTGCCAGCTTTGCTCCCATAAAATAATTTGCTTTAAAGAAACAGATTCAATAAAGATTTTTAATTTTCAGATTAGAGCATGCTGCATTTTTTTAAACAGAATTTCCCATGGATTCTAGATGTAAAACTAACATCCTTGTGCACATGTCCAGACCATGTTCAATGCTCCGGCAGGAAATACCCCATTGGCTTTAGACATGGGTAGCATGGGTAAAGGTCAAGCATGGATAAATGGACAGAGTGTTGGACGATATTGGCCTGCATACAAATCATCTGGAGATTGCAGTTTCTGTAATTATGCTGGAACTTATAATGAGAAGAAATGCTTAAGTAATTGTGGGGAGGCTTCTCAAAAATGGTAAAGGAAAATTAACTTTGCCTTTTCGAGTCTTTTGTACCACATGTGAAATCCTTGAAAAACTGAAAAGTTGTAATTTCTCAGGTATCATGTCCCTCGTTCTTGGCTAAATCCAACAGGGAACTTGTTGGTGGTGTTTGAAGAATGGGGCGGAGATCCAAATGGGATTTCTCTGGTTAGAAGGGAAGTAGACAGTGTATGTGCTGATATTTATGAGTGGCAGCCAACTTTAATGAACTACATGATGCAAGCCTCTGGTAAAGTCGACAAGCCATTGAGGCCTAAAGTCCATCTACAATGTGGCACTGGGCAGAAAATCTCATCAATTAAGTTTGCCAGCTTTGGAACACCAGAAGGGGCTTGTGGAGGCTACCGTCAGGGAAGTGTAACGCCTTTCATTCTTATGATGCTTTTAACAGGGTATGTCAGTCTTTTTATTTTGTTTACCATCTTTCTTGCTGTAGAATAATTATTTTTAACTGTGATTCAGCAATTAGGACTCTAGTTCTTTGGCTTGGTACAACAAGCTTGTCATTTCTCTGAGTTTGAGGAATAGTTTTCTCAGTCTCTAGTCATGTCCAGCAATGAACTTGCATCTACTGGGCTGAGTTTTGAGAAAATGGGTTTTAGAAGTTGCATTTATTGGTCAACTACGGTTCAGGCAGACTAATTATCTCCGTTCAATGTTTAAGTTCTTGTTCTTTGCTTCGCCCGGTTTTATTCATCCTTTATGTACCCTGATGCATGATTTTCTTCTTGCAGCTTTGTGTTGGGCAGAACTGGTGCTCAGTAACTGTAGCACCCGATATGTTTGGAGGAGATCCATGTCCTAATGTCATGAAAAAACTAGCTTTGGAGGCTGTTTGCACCCGATATGGAAAGCCTTTGGTTTTCTGCAATGCTATTATATGTTCTTTTTCTTGTACATGTAATCTTCTTGGGAAAACAATTCCTTCACTGCTTTTCTTGTAACTTGTAAGAAAGTTTCTTGAGGTTTGAAAAAAAGATCGATGCTTATCAACTATTAAGATCATTTTTAAGAAGTTTTGCTGGATTACTGTATACATTTCTTATGCTGAAGTTTTATTCTTCTGCAAGTCAAGAAAATTAAGATGCTAAAGTTAGTTCCTCATCTGCCATTTCAATAAAAATTCAGATCAATTTTCAAGTTTGGTTTTCAAAAAAACAAGCAATAGCATATACGTTGATGGTTCAGCAATGACATGTCAAGAAAGGTACTTAATAGTAATTTAATGGATACAACCTTATTTAATTACCTTATTATAGTGATGACCTCCAAGAAGACATCATCCAAATATTTTTACATATATTTGAGCATCGGTAAGAAGCATAGCGACAGAGAAAAATGACACAGAAAGTCAACACGTTCTATTAGAGCAAATCAAATAATTGCATGTTAAGAATTTTCACAAAAAAGCTCATAGAAAAGCCACAAGGAAGGAAAAACACTTGCTTTGAACTCTTTAAACAAGCTTGGATTGAAGCTTAAGGATGAAGAAGTTGTTGTAGTGTTCAGTAGCATCACATCAAACTTAGAGTTAAGTTTGGTATTTTAACCTTGTTATGTGAAAATTGAGTTCTATTATTTGAGAGGGGTGTTCTTAATTAGGGGGTCTGGTTTGATGGTATAATTTTTGAAAGAAAATTGGGGGAATAGAAAAGGTTATGCATTTGAGGGAGCTGTACGAAGAATTTACTTAAAGTTCAGTAAATTGTCTTTCATGTTCTTTCTTTCTTCATTGTTTTAAATGTAAAAGAACAATATTTTGATGCTAAAGTTCCTTTCACTTTTTTGATGCTAAAGCCGTCTATTATATGAAAATTGCCATATTACTAATGTTTTGCTATTGTGGTGTTTTCATCGTCCTAAAGATGGTTTGAATCTACCTATGAATTCTCAAAAGTCCTATGAATTCTCAACTGGTTCCAAACGTTATATTCCCTTTTGCTTCTGAGATTGAAGGTGAAAACTATTATGTTTTACCAAAATTGGGGAAATCATTTTCAGAACACATAGAAGTAGCTATTGGAGTAAAACCTGCAAGCATATAACACAGACAGAGCAAATTTAGTATTACAAAAGCATTTCCAATTACATTTCCATATAAATATATGTAACACTGTATAACTAGAGTGTTAAGCTTTTCCGGTGATTACTAAAATAATAATAAGTTTGAACAGCCTCCAAATACTCGCTCATCTCCTCCAGATCACATGTTTTGTTGATT
>NC_143151.1:32836051-32897013 GCF_041381405.1 Jatropha curcas | reverse complement strand
TCTCTCTCTCTCTCTCTCTCTCTCTCTCTCTCTCTCTCTCTCTCTCTCACAGTTATGAATATCCACGCCAATTTGATGCTTTTTGAGCAGTTTTATGAAATAATTTCAATTTAATACTATTATTCTTTTCCTGATTTTGTTTTGTTGTAGAATGTTGGTCCACACTTTGAGACATGGAATGCTGGTATACTTGGACCAGTGACATTGAATGGTCTCAACGAAGGAAGGAGGGATCTGTCTTGGCAGTAAGCGGACCTACAAGTTTCGTTTTTGAATATATGTCATACCCTTTCTTGTGACACTAGTATGTAAGGGACTCATTTATTTGCTTGCTGCCAATCAGATTGGTCTAAATGGAGAAGCATTGAGTCTTCATTCACTGAGTGGGAGTTCATTAGTTGAGTGGACACAAGGGTCTTTTGTGTCTCATAGACAGCCACTAATGTGGTATAAAGTGAGTATCTAAGACTTACTTCTAAAGATGCTTTGTTAACATGTTTCAATAATCTCATTTGGTATTGCATCAACACATGAATCAGGTACTTTTAGTATTTTCAGAAGAAGTGCTCATTTTCCTAAAAGTAATGGCCAAAACAAGTTGTTAAAACATGCATTTTTTTTTTTCTTTTGCTCTCCTCTCAAAAACTAAGGAATGATTTTTCTTTTTAACCGAGAAGCATGCATGTTCTCCCCCCTTTGGAGCCTAGTGCCAGCTTTGCTCCCATAAAATAATTTGCTTTAAAGAAACAGATTCAATAAAGATTTTTAATTTTCAGATTAGAGCATGCTGCATTTTTTTAAACAGAATTTCCCATGGATTCTAGATGTAAAACTAACATCCTTGTGCACATGTCCAGACCATGTTCAATGCTCCGGCAGGAAATACCCCATTGGCTTTAGACATGGGTAGCATGGGTAAAGGTCAAGCATGGATAAATGGACAGAGTGTTGGACGATATTGGCCTGCATACAAATCATCTGGAGATTGCAGTTTCTGTAATTATGCTGGAACTTATAATGAGAAGAAATGCTTAAGTAATTGTGGGGAGGCTTCTCAAAAATGGTAAAGGAAAATTAACTTTGCCTTTTCGAGTCTTTTGTACCACATGTGAAATCCTTGAAAAACTGAAAAGTTGTAATTTCTCAGGTATCATGTCCCTCGTTCTTGGCTAAATCCAACAGGGAACTTGTTGGTGGTGTTTGAAGAATGGGGCGGAGATCCAAATGGGATTTCTCTGGTTAGAAGGGAAGTAGACAGTGTATGTGCTGATATTTATGAGTGGCAGCCAACTTTAATGAACTACATGATGCAAGCCTCTGGTAAAGTCGACAAGCCATTGAGGCCTAAAGTCCATCTACAATGTGGCACTGGGCAGAAAATCTCATCAATTAAGTTTGCCAGCTTTGGAACACCAGAAGGGGCTTGTGGAGGCTACCGTCAGGGAAGTGTAACGCCTTTCATTCTTATGATGCTTTTAACAGGGTATGTCAGTCTTTTTATTTTGTTTACCATCTTTCTTGCTGTAGAATAATTATTTTTAACTGTGATTCAGCAATTAGGACTCTAGTTCTTTGGCTTGGTACAACAAGCTTGTCATTTCTCTGAGTTTGAGGAATAGTTTTCTCAGTCTCTAGTCATGTCCAGCAATGAACTTGCATCTACTGGGCTGAGTTTTGAGAAAATGGGTTTTAGAAGTTGCATTTATTGGTCAACTACGGTTCAGGCAGACTAATTATCTCCGTTCAATGTTTAAGTTCTTGTTCTTTGCTTCGCCCGGTTTTATTCATCCTTTATGTACCCTGATGCATGATTTTCTTCTTGCAGCTTTGTGTTGGGCAGAACTGGTGCTCAGTAACTGTAGCACCCGATATGTTTGGAGGAGATCCATGTCCTAATGTCATGAAAAAACTAGCTTTGGAGGCTGTTTGCACCCGATATGGAAAGCCTTTGGTTTTCTGCAATGCTATTATATGTTCTTTTTCTTGTACATGTAATCTTCTTGGGAAAACAATTCCTTCACTGCTTTTCTTGTAACTTGTAAGAAAGTTTCTTGAGGTTTGAAAAAAAGATCGATGCTTATCAACTATTAAGATCATTTTTAAGAAGTTTTGCTGGATTACTGTATACATTTCTTATGCTGAAGTTTTATTCTTCTGCAAGTCAAGAAAATTAAGATGCTAAAGTTAGTTCCTCATCTGCCATTTCAATAAAAATTCAGATCAATTTTCAAGTTTGGTTTTCAAAAAAACAAGCAATAGCATATACGTTGATGGTTCAGCAATGACATGTCAAGAAAGGTACTTAATAGTAATTTAATGGATACAACCTTATTTAATTACCTTATTATAGTGATGACCTCCAAGAAGACATCATCCAAATATTTTTACATATATTTGAGCATCGGTAAGAAGCATAGCGACAGAGAAAAATGACACAGAAAGTCAACACGTTCTATTAGAGCAAATCAAATAATTGCATGTTAAGAATTTTCACAAAAAAGCTCATAGAAAAGCCACAAGGAAGGAAAAACACTTGCTTTGAACTCTTTAAACAAGCTTGGATTGAAGCTTAAGGATGAAGAAGTTGTTGTAGTGTTCAGTAGCATCACATCAAACTTAGAGTTAAGTTTGGTATTTTAACCTTGTTATGTGAAAATTGAGTTCTATTATTTGAGAGGGGTGTTCTTAATTAGGGGGTCTGGTTTGATGGTATAATTTTTGAAAGAAAATTGGGGGAATAGAAAAGGTTATGCATTTGAGGGAGCTGTACGAAGAATTTACTTAAAGTTCAGTAAATTGTCTTTCATGTTCTTTCTTTCTTCATTGTTTTAAATGTAAAAGAACAATATTTTGATGCTAAAGTTCCTTTCACTTTTTTGATGCTAAAGCCGTCTATTATATGAAAATTGCCATATTACTAATGTTTTGCTATTGTGGTGTTTTCATCGTCCTAAAGATGGTTTGAATCTACCTATGAATTCTCAAAAGTCCTATGAATTCTCAACTGGTTCCAAACGTTATATTCCCTTTTGCTTCTGAGATTGAAGGTGAAAACTATTATGTTTTACCAAAATTGGGGAAATCATTTTCAGAACACATAGAAGTAGCTATTGGAGTAAAACCTGCAAGCATATAACACAGACAGAGCAAATTTAGTATTACAAAAGCATTTCCAATTACATTTCCATATAAATATATGTAACACTGTATAACTAGAGTGTTAAGCTTTTCCGGTGATTACTAAAATAATAATAAGTTTGAACAGCCTCCAAATACTCGCTCATCTCCTCCAGATCACATGTTTTGTTGATTATAAAAAGTTTAAGATAATAGTGCAATCGTAAGGTGTGAGGTAAGAAGATGGGCTGGTTATCCTTATATTGCGATGGCTTCTATAAGTGCAGCATGACCATCAATGCGGGAAAACTGGAAAGACACATAGGTAGCTTTGAGGATATCTTGGCCTTGTGTATCTTTATCTTTTAAGACAGTAAATTTGGTGAAGTAGAGTTTATCTGCCTCCAGACAGACCAAAGAGAACAGAGGACCATCTAAATGGACCAGAATCGGGAGACCTGAAGTGAAATTTTCTTGATTGGTGCTAGGTATAATTTCCTCCTCATCACACAAAATATGTGCCGATAGCAACTGTGAATTGGATGGATCATATGCATAAATATCCCCACAATAGCAGTTGTACCAATACACGACGTTATTATAAACCAGGCAATTTCGGATTTCAGGTAAGCATCCCCACTTTCGATGTTTATCCTTATAGCTTATGAAGCTGGAGGACTTGGTGATTTCCCTTGTGAAGTTTAGTGAACTTTCATTCAATAACCAGTCATCAATTGTTGTGCCCTTTTCGCCCGTTGTAATCATTGTGCTGCTTTCATCCAAACTGTACTCATCAATCATATCATCCAAACTGTACTCACCAACCCAAGAGTCAGTAGCAGGATAGTACCGACAGCGGAAGCTGAAGAAGCTGTAATTGAACAACAAAATGCAACCCCTGTCTTCTAGAGGCACAGCAAACAAAGGATCATCAGTTAGCAAATCCGAGGGTGGGGCACTGATAAATTTCCATCCAAAAGTATCTGGATCATATACCTCACCCCAATATCTTACATCAAGTTGGTGTGCAGGGGCTAACGGACCTGGATGTATTCCGCCAAATGCATAAATCTTTCCTCTAAAAGAGACAGCAGCACAGGATTTTCTTTCTCTGTTCATGTTAGGAATGATGATAGGGTCGCCGGTCATTGCATCGAAGGCCTCAACTTTGTTGTGCATAAAATAACTTCCATCTATTGAGGCTTCCCGCTCTTCTATAAGTTTTTCCCATCTATCTGCAAAAGCTAGAAAACCCTCGTCTTCGTCAGAATCTGGGGAATCTGGATCAGATGCATATATTACTTCAACTGGATTGAAATCGGTTCGGCCCCCAATTATATAAACAGTAGAGCCGGTCAATGCAGTTCCAGACTCTTTTGTATAATCAAGTGTTTTAATGGGCTGCAGAAGTATACCATCGCCATGAGAATTTCGAAGCTCCTTTAAGGACATTTCTTTCTGATGTGAAAGACGTGCCCTGAACCAAACGCTCTTCCATAGGTCGTCATCGAAAACAACAGAGATCAATACATACTTGTCATGCGTGTGCGAAAGATATCTCTTTTCAGTCTGAACAGATTCCCCAAACAAAGTTCTCATCATGATCATGGCGACCATGCCAGAAAGGAAGACAACAATCATCAGTGAGTTTATGATGGAGAAAAAATGGATCTGATCATCATTCATGAGTAGGTAGGTGTCCCATCGAGATGCCCATTTAATGTCACTTTCCTACAAAAAGACTTCAGAAGTCAAAAATCTGTACAGCAAAAAATTAGACAGGCTCACAAGAGAGAGAGAGAGAGAGAGAGAGAGAGAGAGAGAGAGAGAGAGAGAGAGAGATGGAAAACAGATTAGGGAAAAAGAAGCAAAGACAAGAGAGTACCTTGAAGGTAACATCATATGTGAACACAATTGCCTTGCCTGAATCAACTTCTTGTGGAACGGTGCTACCTTGAATCAATTTTTTGGTATCCTTGTTGCATGTTGTCACCTGGGGATTATTATAATCCCATTCCTTGTACTCATGATTGATGCTGTTTACAAGAATCAATTAAAATTAACAGGAAATAAATAAGTTAAAACTATTTCAACACCCATATAGAGCAAACACAACATGCAAGAAGAGTTGAATTGCATAGTGAATGCAGTGTGCAATATGCAATTGGCTTAGAGAAACATTACGAAAATTTCAACAGGATATTCAATAAAATACAAAAAAGGGAAGGAAGCAAGCATACAACAAGGAGACAAGCTAGGTGAATGTGTCTTTGGCATAAAAGTGCACTGCAATCTATAAAAACTCAGTGCCACATATTTAAGTCAAATACTATTGCAAGCTCAGTAAAAGTAATAAGTTGAAGCACCAATCATATACATGTTCCATTCAAGCACTTAAATGTTCTTTTTTAATGTTTCTTTTGCCCTAATGTCATTGCTACTTCCAGAATCTCGAAGCAGACAATAAACCACACTCGTTCATATCTACCACTCGCACAAGGCAGATCAACCCAATAAAATCTGAAAAGTGAAATAAAACAGAACAAGATGCTACAACACCTGTTTGCAATAACCTCAAATCCAACAATTCGAGCAGAGCCTGACTCAGGATCCTTGTGATACATAACTCTAAAGCTAAGGTGGTTATTGATAAAGTATTTCTCCTCTTTACTCTGTAAGACAAAAAAACAGAAATAGTCAGAACAAAAGTAAAACAGAAGCCTTCAATGCTATATAGTGCTTTCATAAACATACTCCAGCATAATTTCCTTTGAACCCAACACGGAAACCATGTTTGTAAGTTGTTGACAGACTGGCACCCCTCCTTTGACTAAGTACAGCAACTGGAAGATTATCGAGAATCCTGCAAATCCATTTCCCAGCTATCAATACAAAAAAGAAACAATTTTGGAGTGAAAATGAACATGCAACAGAGGAGTGCAAAATTAGCATACTGTATAAACATGAAACAGACATATTGCAAACCAAAAAGCAACAGATGGGTGAATTTTAAGAGGGAAAAAAGTGAAATGCAACCATGCAATCAGAACTCAAAATAACAAAAACTGAACATGGTAAGCACATCTCCAACTTACATGTTAACTCGATACTCATCGTCAATCTTTTCTTTAAAATTCTTAGCAGACTCAGCATCAAGTATCATTCGACAAGCCACTTTGCACGGCTGCTCTTCCATCATTTCAAACTGGAGCGGGATCCAGATCCAAAGGTGGCAATCAACAAAATTCATCCCCCGTTCAGTTTGGTATTCAAGTACCAATAAATAGAAAGAGAAAGGATGGTAGATGCTTACATTGTATACAGAGTTCTCGATGCGGTCACCTCGAAGAACCTCCCCCAAATTTTCAGCACTGTTCACAATTTTATCAGGCTTACAATATTTTAAGTAGTAGTAGTCATATGGAAGTTGTGTCTTTGTAGATGACAATTTGTTCACTTTGACAGAAAGGAAGTCACCCTATTTATAGGAAAAAAAAAAAAAAAAAGAAAAGAACTTAGATGGTGAACTTAATAACAAGAGGAAAGTAACAGCCAAATGAAAGATAAAATAAATAAGAACCTCACATCCCTCCCACCACCGCATATACCCACAAGGTAAAGAAGATAGTTCTACTGGAAGTGGACAAAAAAGTTGTACCAAATGAAAGAACTCACCTGTTTCATCATATATCCCAATTCAAGTGCAACTATCTCACTTACCATAAGACCGTCTAATTTATCTAATTTATTGCACTTTTTGGAAGCAATATTCAAACTTCGTACCAGAATTTGACATTCACAAACACGTTTGTTAATGTGGAAAACCACAGTATTACCAATTAAAGAAAACTTAGAGCCTTTTCAATAGCATTCAGTACCCATTCTCGTTTTTACATGCTTCGCATCACTTCTTATACAGACAATATAATATCCTCTTAAAGTGCATTATACATCTCCCATTGTTAAGTCTAAAATACACAACTAACATATCACTCAATCAATCAAAAACACTACAAGAACAAAGAGTACTAGTATAGTCTCAATGTTAAATCACAAGCTCAATTTTAAATATCAACAAGTAGCCAAAGCAACAAAACCACAGATCCAAAGCAAGTGTGAAGCTAAGTAACAGATCTACAAGAATGCAATCAGCAATACAAAGGATCAAACCCCAAAACCCTAGATCCGACTCTACTTTAACCAAACCCGTCAGCTTAAAAAATAACACAAGAAGTAAACCCAATAAACTGAGAAATAGCCAAACAAAATGAAAACGAAAACAAAAAAGCCGAAAAAAGAAAGAACATAAGTAGGTAGGTGATAATACCCTACGAAAGTCACGAGGAGCCACGCCAGGAAGATAGAAGGAGTATGCAGAGGAGATTAGAAGGAAAGAGAAGAAGAGAGTCGCAGAGATTCTCCCCATCTTCGTCTGCTTGATTCCACGGAGGGAGAAATGTCGAGAGATGAGGAAAGGTGAGAGGTTTTCAAGGACAGAGGCGCTGATTTTGACTGTAGCCAGGTTTTCTTGCCTCCTTTTTCCGCCGCTGCCGGAATCCAATTAATCAGCGTTTTTTTTTTTTTTTTAACCTAATGCATATAGATTTAAGGTAGAAACTTACGCGATTTGCTTATTTAGACTACTTTTCTTATGGGAAACTTAAGCCTGTGTTTTCATTTTTCTATAATAATTATATTTTTCTCTAAAATAAAATATAAAATTAAAATTAAATTCTTATAAAATTATTTTTATTTAATGAAAAGATATAATTATTCCAATATTAAAAAAAATATATAGTTATTCCATTAAACTTTAGAATATCATAAGATAAATCATAAAAACTTAAATAGCAAATCTATATATTTAGTAAATAATTATTTGATCTATTTTTTAATTCAAATTTAAACCGATAAATTTTGTTTGATTATATTTAATAAATATAATAATTTTATATATTTTCTCATTTTCATTGATTTTCGATATGATTCATTCATGCAGTTTGATGCATCTAAATTTTTATCTACATGTAGAAACTGTAGGTCTTATGTGGTAATTGTACCATTCATTAAAGAGTTAGTTAGGAAGTATACGAGACTTCCATTTCAACGTCGTCTTCATCTTCATCTTCATTTTCTTCATTTTCTTCATCTTCATCTTCAACGTCTTCTTCATCTTCATCTTCATAAGTAAGATCCGGCTGAATCTCAATCTCTTCTGCTGATAACACATGCGAGGGGTCTGATCTGTATCTCCTTAACATTGAGACATGAAAGACATTATGAATTCGATCTAAGGTTGGAGGTAATGCTAGGCGATAGGCTAATGGTCCTACACGTTCAATAATCTCGTATGGACCAATGAACCTAGGACTTAGCTTACCCTTTTGTCCAAACCTTAGGATCTTTTTCCATGGGGAAACCTTCAAAAATACTTTATCCCCAACTGAATACTCAATGTCTTTTCTCTTTAAATCAGCATAGGACTTTTGGCGGTCACTTGCTTCTTTCAGCCGTTTCCTGATGCTCTCCACTTTCTCTTCTGTTTCTCTAACCAAATCTGGACCCAAAATCTTTTTCTCACTAAGTTCGGTCCAACACACAGGTGTCCTGCATCTTCTACCATACAATGCTTCATATGGTGCCATCTTGATGCTCGATTGGTAACTGTTGTTGTAGGCAAATTCCATGAGAGGTACATATTTGTCCCAACTGCCTTCAAAGTCAATAACACATGATCTCATCATGTCTTCCAAGATTTGGATTACTCTTTCTGATTGGCCATCTGTTTGAGGATGAAATGCAGTGCTGAAATGCAGGTTCGTTCCTAATGCTTCTTGCAGTTTACCCCAGAACTTCAATGTAAATCTTGGATCACGATCAGAAATAATGGATGATGGAACTCCATGTAATCGAACTATTTCACTAACATAAATGTCTGCTAACTTGTCCAGAGAATAGTCCGTCCTGACCGGTAGAAAGTGAGCTGACTTGGTTAATCTGTCCACGATTACCCATACTGCATCATGCTTCCGCTGCGTCTGAGGTAATCCGGTAACAAAATCCATCGTGATCTGATCCCATTTCCATGTTGGCACTGTTATTGGATGAAGTAATCCAGTTGGTAGTTGATGTTCTGCTTTTACTTGTTGACATGTTAAACATCTTATTACAACATTTCCGATGTCTCTCTTCATGCCCGGCCACCAATAGCCTGTCTTCAAATCTTGATACATCTTGGTACTACCTGGATGCATTGTATATGGACTATTATGAGCTTCATGCAGAATCTTTTGTCTGATCTCCCCTGTCTGTGGTACAACAACTCTATCTTCATAAAACAATACTCCACTGCTATCCAATCTGAATTTCCCACCATGGTCTTCCTGTACTTGTTTAACCCATAGTGCTATTTGTGCATCCTTCTTCTGTGCTTCTGCAACTTCCTGAACCCAAGATGGCTGTACTTGCATCTGTGCTAAAATAGCTCCTTGCTGTTGTAACTCCATGTTGATTCTCATTAAGCTCAAGGCATACAAGGATTTTCGGCTAAGGGCATCTGCTACTACATTAGCTTTGCCCGGATGGTAATTAATGACATAATCATAATTAGCCAGAATCTGCATCCACTTCCGTTGTCTTGAATTTAAATCTTTCTGTGTCGGTAAATACTTTAAACTCTGATGATATGTATAAATGTAACACTTTTCACCATACAGATAATGCCGCCATACTTTGAATGCTAGAAAAATTGTTGCCAGTTCTAAATCATGGGTTGGATAATTCAACTCATGTGGTTTCAATTGTCTGGATACATAGGCCACCACTTTCCTATCTTGCATGAGTACACACCCCAACCCAGTATGAGAGGCATCACTATAAATCTCAAAGTCTTTACCTGACACTGGCTAGGTTAACACTGGTGCTTCAGTCAACTTTCTCTTCAAAGTGTCAAAACTTTGCTGGCATCTATCATCCCATTGAAATACAACCTCTTTCTTCAACAGTCTTGTTCAAGGTGATGCAATGATGGAGAATCCTTTTACAAACCTTCTATAATAACCGGCTAAACCTAGAAAACTTCGAACTTCCGTGACATTCCTGGGTGGTCTCCAATCAACAATAGCTTCAATCTTCTTCGGATCCACTCTGATACCCTCTGATGATACCACATGTCCTAAGAAAGAAACTTCTTCTAGCCAAAACTCACACTTACTGAGTTGGCATATAGCTGTTTATCTCTCAATGTCTGAAGTACAATCCGCAAATGTTTATCATGTTCAACTTTGTCTCTTGAGTAAACCAAAATGTCATCTATAAACACCACTACGAACTGATCCAGGTATGAATGAACACGCGGTTCATGAGATCCATGAAAACCGCCGGTGCATTTGTGAGACCGAATGGCATTACTACAAATTCATAATGACCATATCGGGTCCTGAATGCAGTCTTAGCGATGTCTTCTTCCTTTATACGCAACTGATGATATCCCGACCTGAGGTCGATCTTAGAGAACATACCTGCACCTTTTAACTGATCAAACAAATCATCAATTCGAGGCAATGGATACTTATTCTTGATTGTCAGCTTATTCAACTGTCTATAATCAATGCACAGTCTGAGTGAGCCATCCTTCTTCTTGACAAATAATACCGGTGCTCCCCAAGGTGACACACTGGGTCTGATAAAGCCTGTATCCAATAACTCTTGTAGCTGAATCTTTAACTCTTTTAGCTCCGCTGGTGCCATTCTGTCAGGTGCAATAGATACTGGTGCTGCTCCAGGATAGACATCTATGGTAAACTCCACTTCCCTCCGTGGTGGTAACCCTGGTAACTCATCTGGAAATACGTCTGGATAATCACATACTGTTGGTATCTCTTGCACTTTTGACTTTTCTTTCTCTGCTTGTAATGCACATACCAAGTATGCTTCACAACCCTTCTGAATTAATCTTTTTGCTGCCATGGCTGATATCACATTACCCAGAAAATCTCGCCGCTTCCCGACTACTGTAATCTCTTCCCCTGCTGGTGTATATACTGTCACCTTTTTCTTTGCACAATCAACTAGAGCATTATGTCTGGATAGCCAATCCATACCCAGAATAACATCAAATTCTCTAAATGGCAACTCCATAAGATCTCCTGGAAACTCCTTTCCATGAATAACAATTGGACAGTCTTTGACCACTGTGTGAGTTTTTACTACATCTCCTAATGGATTAGTAACCAACATGCCCTGACTCACATGTGCAACTGCTAACCCTTTTACCCAAGGTTTAGGCACACTAATGTATGAATGAGATGAGCCAGGATCAATCAAAGCATAAACTGCATGATTACATAAAGAAAACTCACCAACTATTACATCTGGTGTTTCCTCATCTTCTCTGGCTCGCATGGCATAAACCCTGGCTGGACCTCTGGTATCAGGTCTGTCCATAGTCTCTGACTGCTGTCTCTGCACTCCGGAGGGCTCACCTCTACCTCGGCCTGCTATAACCTGTGTCGGAACTCTTGCCCTTTTAGGGCAATCCTTCTTTTGATGGTCTGATGCTCCGCAGATCCAACATTTACCAGTCACCAACCAACAATCTCCACTATGTCATCGGCCACAATGCTCACAAGGTGGTAAAGTATAACCGGCTGACTCTGTACCTGTACCGGTGCCTCTACCAGTACCTCTGCCTGGACCTCGACTACCACCAGCAGAACTAGCCACAACTGATGCCGCTGGCACATTGGTGCCCCTGGCTAAGCCTTGGCTAAAAGGAGGCCTAGAACCAGCTGAACTACTAGCACCTCTGAATCTCTTGCTCTCCGGCTGATATGTACTCGGTGCACTCTAAGTCTGGTCTCTCCTCTGTTGAGACCGCTGGCGCCTAGTACGTTGATTGGCCTGTATTCGCTCTATCTCCTGAGCTGCCTCTACCAAAGCTGAAAATTCTCTGAATCGGGAAGCTACCACTCCCATTTGAATTTCATCATTCAGGCCTTCTTGAAACTTTTTACACCTCTCGGCCTCTGTAGCTGATAAGTATAAATTTTATAGTGTTTTTAATATAGTTTTTGTTAAAATTTTAGTAAGTTTTTATTACTTTAATTTGGTTTTAATCACTCTTAGCATAATTATGATCAAAAGCTTCCTTGGTCTTTAATCCGCTTGATCTAAGAGAAAATTGTAGGATTTCAGCGCAAAAAAGAACTCTAGAATGCAAGGTACTCAGCTCTAGCACGCCCAGCCCGTGCTAAGTGACACGCCCAAGTCACGTTATGAAGCAAGTCTCAACTGCGAAAAAAAATGGCCAAGTCACGAGCGCGACTTTCAAAGACGCGAGCGCGACAATCAGAAAAGAGAGTCAGAAGATTTGCAAGAAAGCTCGCGAGTGCACCTTCCATAAGCACGGACGCGAGCTGAAGTCGCGAGCGCGACTTTCAAATGCGCGGGCGCGACAAGCAGATCTGAGTTTCAGAAGCAATTGGACCAGAATACGCGAGCGCGACATTCATATATGCGGGCGCGAGCTAAAGTCGCGAGCGCGAGATTGGTATGCGCGGGCGCGAGACAGCACCTTTGAGAGGCAGAACGTTTCCCAGCAGAAGTCGCAAGCGCGACTTGAAAATGCGCGAGCGCAAGAAGCGCAACTCAAGAGGCAGAGAAGAGCACGCCCCGCCTGTGCTATGTAGCACGCCCTGGGCCTCACTATCCAGACTTCCAGACTAAAGCACGCCCAGACCGTGCCAGATAGCACGCCCGTGCTATCATCAGGCGGAACCAACGTGAATTCAATCGCAAATCAAACTCTTCTCACATAAGACCGACTTCAGGGAGTTTCCTAAACATACTAAACAAGACCTGGACCTATTCTAGGAGAAAAAGGAGTCCTAATCAAGAAGAAATCAAGAACCTAAACAGTCATGATCTCCTATAGAAGATTTTGCACCAAATAAGGATTCTATTTTCCTAAAAGGAGTCAGACTGGCCTTCAGGACCTCTATATAAAGAAAGGAACTTCTCATAGCAAGGGGCTCGTTTTTGAATCTTGTTTTACAATCAGATAATCTGGTCTTTCTGTATAATTCTATATATAATTCTCTTCTTCTCAAGGATTTCAAGCTTCAATTAATTGTGCTAAGATTCAAGGAAGTCAGCAACATAGTTGTGGATACAGTTTTTATTCTAAACTCTTCATCTTGTTTTCTTTCTTTATTATTGTCTTTAAATATGATGAATGATTCAAGTATAGTTGAGTTTAATTTAATTACTATGTCTAGCTAAACTCTTATACTAGGGATTTGATGTAATTTAATTCGATTCCAGCTTATAATATTAGATTTATTTTTCTTTGTTCTTGTTATAAATTATTATTGTGTTTAAGGCTTCCAGGCAGAAATTTTCCCCTGGATTGATTTATTTCAATAATTACATTCGGGAGAAGGGTTATTGATATGAAAAAGGTAATAATTTACTTGAGAATAATAACTTGATGTGGAAACTATATGGTTTGACTCAAGGGGGGTCTTCATAAGTTAATAAAGTATTAAGTTGTGAATTCACAAAGCAACCATAAAACCTAATGATCTGATTCATGTTTAATTTCACTATTAAGGTAGGTAATTAACTTGGATTAGAATAGCTAACAATACATCGGGAGAGCTTGTTAGCAAACTTAGGGTTGTTTCTCCTACTTGAACAATTAAAATTGATTAATGAACTAATAGAATAAGCTGGATAGAATTAAGTGAAATCAAATTCCCTAGTAGTTTACTTCTTTGATTTCTTTTCACCTGAATTTTGAGTTTGATTTCTTCTGTTTCTATTTTAAATTCTTTTTACCTTATAGCAAATTCCTTTCATTACCGTCTAAATAATAATAGGTTAACATAATTTTGGTAATTGATAACCAATCCCTGTGGATACGATACTTTCTTACTCTATATTACTTGTTGCGATTTCGTACACTTGCGAAAACAATCGTGTCAGTAGCCACTATCTGCTTACCATACCTGCTGAGTCTAGTGAATTCTCTTTCATATTCTGCCACTGACATTCTGTTCTGCCGAAGATATAAGAATTCCTTCTAGCATCAAGGTAAGCCTCCGTGATGAACTTTTTCTTGAATTCATCTAAAAAGAATTGCCACGTACGCTTCTCTGCTGTTACTCTCTGTTGAACAGTGGTCCACCATGTGTATGCCTCTTCTATTAGCAATGACGTGGCACAAATCAACTTATCCTCTGGTGTACACTGTAACTGTTCTAGGACTCTCAATGTCCCATCTAACCAATACTCAGCTACTTCGGGACTGTCATCCTTGCTAGCTCTGAATTCTTTCGCACCATACTTTCTAAGCTTCTCCAGTGGGGGCTTTCTTTCGCTTTCTACTACTACGGGTGCTTGAGGTATCACCCCTGCAATCTGCTTAAAAGTATCCGCAAGTTGCTTTAACAGCACCTCCTGACCTGGTGCTATTGAAGCCTCACCCTCCACTGCTCTAGCTGGACCTGGTGCGACTGGAGCCTCACCCTCCACTGCTCTGGAGGCGTGTGACTCACTCTCACCTTCCTGAGACATCCTCCTAAAAGAATAACAACTGCTTAGTTCATCAGGGTAGTCATGGCATGTACACTATACTGACTTATGCATTCAAGCCCGGGGAATTTAAACCTAGGGCTCTGATACCAAAATTTGTAACATCCCTTCCCGGTCCACCCGTTAACCCGAATGAATCGAGTCGAGATGCTACAAAGCTGGTTGACTATATGTTCTGACATGCTGATTTCATAATGGATACTGCATATTATATCATACAGATGCTGTTTACATTAATAATGGACTGAATATTTACAAGACATTATACTAGTTTTCAAAATAAAATGGGCCCAACTGTGTGCCCTGTACATGCCATGAAAAGGATAAACAAAAGATACACATCAAAATGAGTAGCTACCCTGAAGACTGAGTCTTTTACAGATGAACTGCTGCAGTTGTAAGTTGACGCTCTCTAGACCAGTCTCAAAAACCTGCGAGTTAAACAGGTAACTCGCTGAGCTATTAAAGCTCAGTGGATATCTCAATATAGAAAGAAACAATTAAGCACGCATATATGTAGAAAGAACCATGTAAACACATATAATCACACATATCATGAGGTTTTCATTTTACCTTGATGATCTTTCTTACTGTTCCTTATACTGTATGATTCATGCAATATTAAGTTAAGATATCTGTATGGCTCCATAAGGTTATAGCGAAACCGAAGTGATAAGATAAACTGTATGAAACTGGATGAATACTGTATGCTTGGCTGCTATGGCCTGTATAATCATATCCACTCAACGGCCTGTAGCCGGAGTTCCAAACTGTATGGGGCGCAAATCTGCTATTCTATGTCGCAACATAGCCTTATCTACATGGTTTCTACCTAACCTCAATGGAGCTTAATATTAGCATGTCAACAATGTAACACAATAGCACATTAATGGTTTTACAACTTCATAAATCAAAATGTTTATTTGGTTTCACATCATTTGAATGCTTGCATGTTGTTTTCATCCATGTTCTTATGTTGCATTTTTGTTTTAAAATGATTGAATGCATACATGTTGAACAAAGGAATGCAATTGCATAGAAAATGACGTCGAAAAGAGCATTGAAACATAAGTCGCGAGCGCGCCATGCCAGGTCGCGAGCGCGAGATGCACACAAGAGGGTCAGAGTGTTTTCTGGCCAAAGTCGCGACCGCGCAATCAAATTCGCGAGCGCGAGGAGTGCAAAATGAGAGTCAGAGAGTTTTCTGGCCAAAGTCGCGACCGCGCAAATGGAATTCGCGAGTGCGAGAAATGAAATTGAGAGTCAGAGAGTTTTCTGGCTCAACTCGCGACCGCGCAAATGGAATTCGCGAGCGCGCGACGTGTTTTCCAGCATGCGCAGTCTGTACTCTTTTGGCCATATCTCTCAATATATAACTCCGATTTGGGTGATTCAAAAACCCATGTAAAGCTAACACATAGAGGAAAAAATAACTCTTTATGACACTTCCTAATTCCATCATTAATTAGGGTCAAAATCAAGGTGAAGTTGCTGGTAAATTTCCAGCAAACTCTGTTTCAGCATAAACTCAATATTCACTTCATTCATTCATTCCATCCCCTGTTTTCACATCATTTCCAGCCTTCTCACTCAACAATAAGCAACATATTATTTCATTAGAAACACACCACATAATTTTGCATGCAAAGAAAATAGTAAACAACATGAGATATCAAACCTTTAGTTCAAAAAGCTTGAACTCTGTTTTCAACTTCCTTTTTCTGCAGCTTTTGAACTTCCTTCACCTATAAATAAGAATTCTTATAACTTATCGACAATAGAACTCAATACAAGTTGAATAACATAGAGTTACAAGAAATTCTACTTACTTGGAGAAACTAGAGGTTGCCTTAATGCTTAACTACCATGAAATGGATGGAGAAAGGAAAAGAAAGGAAGGAGACGAAGAAGATGAAGATGAAGAAGACGTTGAAGATGAAGATGAAGAAAATGAAGAAAATGAAGATGAAGATGAAGACGACGTTGAAATGGAAGTCTCGTATACTTCCTAACTAACTCTTTAATGAATGGTACAATTACCACATAAGACCTACAGTTTCTACATGTTACCTTTTAATACCTCAACTTTATTTTATTAGTGCAAGTAAGTCCACTTAGAACCCCTTTCTACCCCAACCGGGTTTGGTTCAACTCGACTCAACTCGACTCGACTCGGTAGGATGTTACACCTGGCCACCAATAGCCTGTCTTCAAATCTTGATACATCTTGGTACTACCTGGATGCATTGTATATGGACCGTTATGAGCTTCCTACAGAATCTTTTGTCTGATCTCCCCTGTCTGTGGTACAACAACTCTGTCTTCATAGAACAATATTCCACTGTTATCCAATCTAAATTTCCCATCATGATCTTCATGTGCTTGTTTGACCCATAGTGCTATTTGTGCATCTTTCTTCTGTGCTTCTGCAACTTCCTGAATCCAAGATGGCTGGACTTGCATTTGTGCTAAAATAGCTCCCTGCTGTTGTAACTCCATGCTGATTCTCATTAAGCTCAAGGCATACAAAGATTTCCGGCTAAGGGCATCAGCTACTACATTAGCTTTGCTCGGATGATAATTAATGACATAATCATAATTAGCCAGAATCTGCATCCACTTCCGTTGCCTTGAATTCAAATCTTTCTGTGTCGGTAAATACTTTAAACTCTGATGATCTGTATAAATGTAACACTTTTCACCATACAAATAATGCCGCCATACTTTGAATGCTAGAACAATGGCTGCCAATTCTAAATCATGGGTTGGATAATTCAATTCATGTGGCTTCAATTGTCTGGATACATAGGCCACCACTTTCCTATCTTGCATGAGTACACATCCTAACCCAGTATGAGAGGCATCACTGTAAATCTCAAAGTCTTTACCTGACACTAGCTGGGTCAACACTGGTGCTTCAGTCAACTTTCTTTTCAAAGTGTCAAAACTCTGCTGACATCTATCATCCCAGTGGAATACAACCTCTTTCTTCAACAGTCTTGTTAAAGGTGCTGCTCCAGGGTAGACATCTATGGTAAACTCCACTTCCCTCCTTGGTGGTAACCCTGGTAACTCATCGGGAAATACATCTGGATAATCACATACTGTTGGTATGTCTTGCACTTTTGACTTTTCTTTCTCTGCGTTCAATGCACATACCAAGTATGCTTCACAACCCTTCTGTATTAATCTTCTTGCTGCCATGGCTGATATCACATTACCCAGGAAATCTCGCCGCTTCCCGACTACTGTAATCTCTTCCCCTGCTGGGGTATATAATGTCACCCTTTTCTTTGCACAATCAACTAAAGCATTATGTCTGGATAGCCAATCCATACCCAGAATAACATCAAATTCTCTAAATGGTAACTCCATAAGATCTCCTGGAAACTCCTTTCCATGAATAACAATTGGACAATCTTTGACCACTGTATGAGTTTTTACTACATCTCCTAATGGATTGGTAACCAACATACCCTGACTCACATGTGCAACTGCTAACCCTTTTACCCAAGGTTTAGGCACACTAATGTATGAATGAGATGATCCAGGATCAATCAAAGCATAAACTGCATGATCACATAAAGAAAACTCACCAACTATTACATCTGGTGCTTCCTCATCTTCTCTGGCTCGCATGGCATAAACCCTGGCTGGACCTCTGGTGTCAGGTCTGTCCACAGTCTCTGACTGCTGTCTCTGCACCCTGGAGGGCTCACCTCTACCTCGGCCTGCTATAAACTGTGGAGGAACTTTTGCCCTTTTAGGACAATCTTTCTTCTGATGGTCTGATGCTCCGCATATCCAACATTTACCGGTCACCAACCAACAATCTCCACCATGTCGTCTGCCACAATGCTCACAAGGTGGAAAACTATAACTAGCTGACTCTGCACCTCTACCGGTGCCTCTACCAGTTCCTCTGCCTGAACCTCGACTACCACCGGCAGAACTAGCCACAACTGATGCCGCTGGTGCATTAGCGCCCCTAGCCATGCCTTGGCTAAAAGGAGGCCTAGAACCAGCTGAACTACTAGCACCTCTGAATCTCTTGCTCTCCGGCTGATGTGTACTGGGTGCACTCGGAGTCTGGTCTCTTCTCTGCTGAGACCGCTGGCGTCTAGTACGCTGATTGGCCTGTATTCGCTCTATCTCCTGAGCTGCCTCTACTAAAGCTGAAAATTCTCTAAATCTGGAAGCTACCACTCCCATCTAAATCTCATCATTCAGGCCTTCTTGGAACTTCTTACACCTTTCGGCCTCTGTAGTCACTATCTGCTTACCATACCTGCTGAGTCTGGTGAATTCTCTTTCATATTCTGCAACTGACATTCTGTTCTGCCTAAGGTATAAGAATTCCTTCCTTCTAGCATCAAGGTAAGCCTCTGTGATAAACTTTTTCTTGAATTCATCTAAAAAACATTGCCACGTACGCTGCTCTGCTGTTACTCTCTGCTGAACAGTGGTCCACCATGTATATGCCTCCTCTATTAGCAATGACGTGGCACAAATCAACTTATCCTCTGGTGTACATTGTAACTGTTCTAGGACTCTTGATGTCCCATCTAACCAATACTCAGCTACTTCTGGACTATCATCCTTGCTAGCTCTGAATTCTTTCGCACCATACTTTCTAAGCTTCTCCAGTGGGGGCTTTCTTTCTACTACTACGGGTGCTTGAGGTATCACCCCTGCAATCTGCTTAAAAGTATCCGCAAGTTGCTTTAACAGCACCTCTTGACCTGGTGCTATTGAAGCCTCACCCTCCACTGCTCTAGCTTGACCTGGTGCTACTGGAGCCTCACCCTCCACTGCTCTGGAGGCATGTGACTCACTCTCACCTTCCTGTGACATCCTCCTAAAAGAATAACAACTGCTTAGTTCATCAGGGTAGTCATGGCATGTACACTTTACTGACTTATGCACTTAAGCCCGGGGAAACTAAACCTAGGGCTCTGATACCAAAATTTGTAACACCCTTTCCCGGTCCACCCGTAAACCCGAATGAACCGAGTCGGGATGCTACAAACTGGATGACTATAAGTTTTGACATGCTGATATCATAATGAATATTGACTATTATATTATACAGATGCTGTTTACATTAATAATGTAAAGAATATTTACAAAACATTATGTTCGTTTTCAAACTAAAATGGGCCCAACTGTGTGCCCTGTACATGCCATAAAAAGAATAAATAAAGATTACACATCAAAATGAGAAGCTACCCTAAAGACTAAGTCTTCTACAGATGAACTGCTGCAGTTATAAGCTGACGCTCTCTAGACCAGTCTCAAAAACCTGCGAGTTAAACAGGTAACTTGCTGAGCTATTAAAGCTCAGTGGATATCTCAACATATAAAGCAACCATTAAGCACATATATAAGCAGAAAGAACTATGTAAGCACATATAATCACACATAACATGATGCTTTCATTTTACCTTGATGATCTTTCTTACTCTTTATTATACTGTATGATTCGTGCAATAGTAAGTTAAAATATTTGTATGGCTCCATAAGGTTATAACGAAACTGAAGTGATAAGATAAACTGTATGAAACTGTATGAATACTGTATGCTTGGCTGCTATGGCCTGTATAATCATATCCACTCAACGGCCTGTAGCCGGAGTTCCAAACTGTATGGGGCGCAGATCTGCTATTCTATGTCGCGACATAGCCTTATCTACATGGTTTCTACCTAACCTCAATGGAGCTTAATATTGGTATGTCATCAAAGTAACACAATAGCATATTATTGGTTTCACAACTTAATAAATCATAATGTTTATTTGGTTTCACATCATTTTGATGCTTGCATGTTGTTTTAATCCATGTTCTTATGTTGTATTTTTGTTTTAAAATGATTGAGTGCATACATGTTGAGCATAGGAATTTAATTGCATAGAAAATGAAGTGCAAAAGAGCATAAAATCATAAGTCGCGAGTGCGCCTTTCCAGGTCGCGAGCGCGAGATGCACACCAGAGGGAAGTCGCGAGCGCGCCTTCAAACCTCGCGATATACAACTCCAAATTGAGTGATTCAAAAGTCCAAATTGTATTCTTTTGGCCATATCTCGCAATATACAACTCCAAATTGAGTGATTCAAAAGTCCATGTAAATCTAACACATAGAGGAACAAATAACTCTTCTATGACAATTCCTAATTCCATCATTAAATGGGGTCAAAATCAAGATGAAGTTGCTGGAAAAATTTCCAGCAAACTCTGTTTTAGCATAAACTCACTCCATCCCCTGTTTTCACATCATTTCCAATTCTTTCACTCAACAAGCAACATATGATCTCATTAGCAACACTCCACACAATTTTTCATGCAAAGAACATGGTAAATAACAAGAGATATCAAACCTTTCTTTCCAAAAAGCTTGTACTCTGTTTTTAGCTTCCTTTTTCTGCTTTTGAACTTTCTTCTCCTATACACAAGAATTCTCATGAATTATCTATAATATAACTCAATTAGAGGTTGAATAACATAGAGTTACAAACAATTCTACTTACTTGGAGTTGACTTAATGCTTACTACCCTTAACTTGAATGGAGATGGAAGAGGAGAGCATGAAGAGAATGAAAATGGGAAAAGTGATATGGGTTGATCGGGTAGGCTCTAGAAAATCCATGATTTTTATGTAAAAGTTCTACATGGTACCTCAATTATAAGAAGGTTACAACTTAATACCTGGTCACGATTGTTCTTCGCAAGTGTACGAAATCGCAACAAGTAATATAGAGTGAGAAAGTATCGTATCCACAGGGATTGTTTATCAATTACCAAAATTATGTTAACCTATTATTATTTAGACGATAATGAAAGGAATTCACTGTAAAGTAAATAAAATTTAAAGTAAAAACAAAAGAGATCAAACACAATATTCAGGTGAAAAGAAATCAAAGAAGTAAACTACTAGGGAATTTGATTTCACTTAATTCTATCCAGCTTATTCTATTAGTTCATTAATCAATTTTAATTGTTCAAGTAGGAGAAACAACCCTAAGTTTGCTAACAAGCTCTCCCGATGTATTGTTAGCTATTCTAATCCAAATTAATTACCTACCTTAATAGTGAAATTAAACATGAATCAGATCATTAGGTTTTATGGTTGCTTTGTGAATTCACAACTTAATACTTTATTAACTTATGAAGACCCCCCTTGAGTCAAACCATATAGTTTCCACATCAAGTTATTATTCTCAAGTAAATTATTACCTTTTTCATATCAATAACCCTTCTCTCGAATGTAATTATTGAAATAAATCAATCCAGGGGAAAATTTCTGCCTGGAAGCCTTAAACACAATAATAATTTATAACAAGAATAAAGAAAAATAAATCTAATATTATAAGCTGGAATCGAATTAAATTACATCAAATCCCTAGTATAAGAGTTTAGCTAGACATAGTAATTAAATTAAACTCAACTATACTTGAATCATTCATCATATTTAAAGACAATAATAAAGAAAGAAACAAGATGAAGAGTTTAGAATAAAAACTGTATCACAACTATGTTGATGGCTTCCTTGAATCTTAGCACAATTGTTTGAAGCTTGAAATCTTTGAGAAGAAGAGAATTGTGTAAAGAATTATACAGAAAAATGAGATAAAACCAGATCAAAAACGAGATATTTCTTGCTATGAGAAGTTCCTTTCTTTATATAGAGGTCCTGAAGGCAAGTCTGACTCCTTTTAGGAAATAGAATCCTTATTTAGTGCAAAATCCTTTATAGGAGATCATGACTGTTTAGGTTCTTGATTTCTTCTTGATTAGGACTCCTTTTTCTCCTAGAATAGGTCCAGGTCTTGTTTAGTACATTTAGGAAACTCCCTGAAGTCGTCCCATGTGAGAAGAGTTTGATTTGCGATTGAATTCACTCTGGTTCCGCCTGGTGATAGCACGGGCGTGTTATCTGGCACGGTCTGGGCGTGCTTTAGTCTGGAAGTCTGGCTAGTGAAACACAGGGCGTGCTACAGAGCACAGGCGGGGCGTGCTCTTCTCTGCCTCTTGAGTTGCGCTTCTCGCGCTCGTGCATTTGCAAGTCGCGCTCGCGTCTTCTGCTGGCAAACTTTCTACCTCTCAAAGGTGCTGTCTCGCGCCCGCGCATACCAATATCGCGCTCGCGACTTCAGCTCGCGCCCGCATATATGAATGTCGCTCCTGCATATATGGTCCAATTGCTTCTGACACTCAGATCTGCTTGTCGCGCCCACGCATTTGAAAATCGCGCTCGCGACTTCAGCTCGCGTCCGTGCATATGAAAGGTGCGCTCGCGAGCTTTTCTTGCAAATCTTCTGACTCTCTTTTCTGATTGTCGCGCTCGCGCATTTGAAAGTCGCGCTCGCGACTTGGCCATTTTTCTTTGTTGAGGCTTGCGGCTTGGGCGTGCCACTTAGCACGGCTAGGGCGTGCTAGAAGCTGAGTGCCTTGCATTCTAAAGTTCTTTTCTGCATCAATTCCTACAAATTTCTCTTAGATCAAGCGGATTAAAGATCAAGGAAGCTTTTGATCATAATTATGCTAAAAGTGATCTAAAATCAAATTAAAGTAATAAAAACTTACTAAAATTCTAACAAAAACTATATTAAAAACACTATAAAATTTATACTTATCAATACCCAAGCTGTAGGTTTTGATGCAAGCAAGTCCTAAACTTTACATGCAAATAAGTTCACTTATGATGCCATTCTACCCAACCAGGTGTGGTTCAACCCAACTCATCTCACCTCTATGAAATGACTCAACTCAATAGGATGTTACAATCCATACCCAAGAGTTGCAAACGATAATTCTCAGCCCAATCTGCTTCGCTGATTTGGCTTTCCCTGATAATTCTCGCCGACTGAACTTCTAGCTCAATAGGCAACACTGCTTCCATACCATACACTAAGGAATACGGGGTTGCTTCAGTAGGCGTTCTGATTGAAGTCCTGTATCCCCACAAGGCATTCGGCAATTGCTCATGCCAAGCTTTATGATTTTTAATTGTCTTCTGCAAAATGACTTTTATAGCCTTATTCGCAGCCTCTACTGCCCCATTTGTCTGTGGACGATAGGGTGAAGACTTGTGATGCTGAATCTTCTTTTGTTTCAGCAGGTTAGAAAATTCACTTTGAAAGTGAGACCCATTATCAGTAATGATCTCGAATGGCATTCCGTACCGACAAAGGATGTTAGTACGGACGAACTGCGCTGCCTTCTTGGCATTCAAGACCGAATAAGAGGCTGGCTCAATCCATTTAGTGAAATAATCAACAGCAACCAAGATGAATTGATGACCATTGGAAGCCTTCGGGTGGATCTTTCCGATCACGTCTATGCCCCAGGTTGCAAAAGGCCATGGCGAAGGAATAGGATTCAAATTAACCGGAGGCTGTCTTTGCAGCTTCGCAAAAATTTGACACTCATGGCACTTCTGCGCGTGCCTCACGCAATCCGCATTCATGGTTGACCAGTAATAGCCCAGGTTCATGATTTTCCAAGCCAAGGCTATACCGTGCATGTGTGGTCCAGATTCCCCATTATGCAAGGAATCCATGAGGGTTTGAGCTTCTCCCTCATCAACGCATCTTAGATGCAAACCATTCCAACTTCTTTTATACAGAACTCCCTCAGTAAGGAAATATCCAGATGCTAACTGTCTCAATGTCCGTTGATCAGTCTTAGTGAATCCCTCCGGGTAGGCTTCATCCTAAAGATAATTCTGTATGTCGCAATACTAGGGCTTGTCATCCACCAAATTCATGATATGTGCTGGCTGTTTCTGAAGCAGAACTATCAGAGGTCGAATGACTTGGTCTCCCCCTACATTAACCATGGAGGCCAAAGTAGCCAGAGC
Organism: Jatropha curcas; assembly: GCF_041381405.1. Classification (NCBI taxonomy): domain Eukaryota; kingdom Viridiplantae; phylum Streptophyta; class Magnoliopsida; order Malpighiales; family Euphorbiaceae; genus Jatropha; species Jatropha curcas. Next base: position 32,872,446 of record NC_143151.1, on the reverse strand, counting down.
ATCAGCAAATTGATTTTTGGCTCGCGGCAAGTAGTGGAAGGATAAATCCTCAAATTGCTGAGCCAATTCGTCCAAGCGTTGAAGGTAAGGAACCAAATGCTCTTCCTTAATTTTCCATTTTCTTAGAGCTTGAGAGACTATCAGATTGGAATCTCCAAAAACCCTAAGGACTTTTATCTCCTTTTCCAGGGCTGCTTCTAGCCCCTTTATGCAAGCTTCATACTCAGCTTCGTTGTTGGTGCAGTCAAAGTCTAACTTGACTGCAATCGGAATGTATTCTCCATAAGGAGTTTTGAATACGACTCCAACCCCATTCCCGTGGTAGTTTGAAGCTCCATCAAAGTACATTTCCCAGACTTCACTTTCCAAACTCAACAAGTCTTCATCAGGAAATTCTACTTCCGGCATTTGGTCTTCGACCGGTAACTCAGCTAATTGATCAGCTAAGGCTCCGCCTTTTACTGCCTTCCTTTGCACAAATTTTAAATCGTAGGCTGCGAGCACTGACACCCACTTTGCCATCTTACAGTCAAGAACCGGCCTCTCCATAAGGAATTTCAAGGGGTTCGATTCAGAAATAACATATGTAGTGTAAGACGAGAGGTAATGCCGCAGCTTTGTACAAGCCCAAACTAGAGCCAAACACAACTTCTCTATCTTATTGTATTTTAGCTCATATTCCAGCATCCTTTTGCTGAGGTAATACACGGCATTTTCTACCCTTGTATCTTCTGCTTGTTGAGCTAGCATTGCACCCATCGCTTCTTCCGTCACCGATAGATACAACAGCAGAGGCTTTCCTAGTCTTGGTGGCTGTAAAACTGGCGGGGATAGCAGATATTGCTTGACTCGGTCGAAAGCTTTCTGACAATCCTCATTCCATTTGACTGCTACTCCTTTCCTGAGTAATTTGAAAATCAGACCATAAGTATCGGCCAATTGATTAATGAACCGGCTGATGTACTGTAGCCTTCCAAGGAAACCCCGAACTTCTTTTTCCGTTTTTAGTGCCGGCATTTCCAGCATGGCTTTAGCTTTTGAAGGGTCAATTTCTATGCCCTTCTGACTGACCATATGCCCCAGAAATACTCCGGATGTGGCTCCAAACAGACATTTCGCTGGATTGAGCTTTAAATTGTACTTTTGAAGTCTAAGGAAGAACTTCTCAAGTGCTGTTGTGTGTTCTTCAGCTGTTTTTGATTTAACGACCATATCGTCCACATACACCTCTACTTCTTTGTGAATCATGTCGTGAAAGATGGTCGTTGCCATTCTTTGATAGGTTGCCCCGGCATTTTTGAGCCCAAAAGGCATGACCCTATAGCAGTAGGTTCCCCACTCTGTGATGAATGTCGTCTTCTCTTTGTCTGGCAAATGCATATTATCTGATTGTATCCGACAACAAGATCGATCAAGGAGACCATCTCGTGTCCAGCCATTCAGTCCACCAACAAGTCAATATGCGGCAGGGGGAAGTCATCCTTCGGACATGCTTTATTCAAATCCCGGTAGTCCACGCACATCCTGACCTTGCCATCTTTCTTTGGCACTGGTACAATGTTTGCTAACCATGTTGGGTAGGCAATGGGTTCTATGAACTTATTCTCCAGTTGCTTGGCTACCTCCTCCTTGATTTTCAAGGACCATTCTGTTTTCAGCCTCCTTAGCTTCTGTTTTACTGGCTTAGCCTTAGGGTATACTGGAATCTTGTGCACTGCTATTGTCGGGTCAATTCCCGTGATGTCACTTGCCTTCCACATGAAACAATCGACAAACCTCTTCAAACATTCACTGACCTGTTCACTGTTCACACAATCAGATGCAATGTATGTCATGGCCCAGCCCATGGTAAGTATTGTCCGCTTTGGGCCACACAGGCCCGCACGGTTTTGTCCCCTCGAGCAGGATTTGCAACCCACCCAAAAGGCGCCTACCATGTTCTGAGACCACCCCTCTTATGTACTGATCGTGAACCTTGTGCGTAGCCGATGTGGGATTCGCCTAAGGTGAGTGCACCCCCTTATGTGGCCACCGCTCATGTCAGAGCCAAGCCTTGTCCCTCTGGCCGGCGGTGGGGCAAACCTCAGCGAGGACGCTGAGTCCCCAAGGGGGGGTGAGCGGTGGCCACATAAGGGGGTGCACTCACCTTAGGCGAATCCCACATCGGCTACGCACAAGGTTCACGATCAGTACATAAGAGGGGTGGTCTCAGAACATGGTAGGTGCCTTTTGGGTGGGTTGCAAAGCCTGCTCGAGGGGACAAAACCGTGCGGGCCGTGTGGCCCAAAGCGGACAATACTTACGATGGGCTGGGCCATGACAATGTATGTGTGTTCATTTTCTTCTTTGCCAATCATTATTTTTTCTTTTTCATTTTTTATTTCATTTATTTGATTATTACTTTTGCTTGGAAATGCTTGGAAAGATAGACACGCAGGGTAATCAAGAATTTGCAAGCCTTTATTGATTATGATGGAATCGTCTTCAAAAAATACATCGAATTTGAAATCTGGATCTTCTAGATCCGATACTGATGACTCAGAACTGGAACTGGATTCTGACTTGGTTTCAGACTCAGGGTCAGACTCAGACTCAGTACAGGACTTGATTACAGACTCTGGTACTAGGTTTGACTTGGGAGGGGGTTTATCAGCAGTGCGCTCCTCCTCGGTGTACCAGTTGGTGAGAGGTCCTTTGTTCGGCTCGATTAGGCTCAATAGGTCTCGATTCTCATTATCTCCTGTGATGACTGCAACCTCGTCAAAGAGACTGGGCTGCATGAAGTCTTCCACCTCTAGTTCAGTTATTGTTTCTGGCCTGTTGTCCCAGGTATCAGCAAATATTTCCAGTCCGGGCAGCATTTTCTTGGCTGTCGGGAAGTAGAATGGTTCCGGGAAGCCACAATAAGGAATTGTTTCTCCAGGTTTATAGAAATAACCATTCAAAGTTAAACGGTAAGACCGCATCTGTATACTCTTCTTCCTTCCCCACATGTTCTTCTTAGCACAGTCTTCATTAGTGGGCTCGTAGCCTAGCTCGAAGGTCCCTTCATTCACTGGACACTCCCAGGCTTGCAATGCGGGGTATGTCTTTCCGGACCTTGCCATAATCATTCCTAGCAGATAAGACATCTTCAGCATCAGAGACACTATGCAGTTTATTTGCATTGTCCCGAAATCAAAGAGAATTCGAGAGTTTGCAGTCTTTCCCTCTATGAATTGCACAGTATCATATTGAAATCCTGAGAGAGGCAAGTTAGCAGTTTCAGGGTTGACCTGAAAGAGAGGCTGGCCCTTTGGCTTTTTTAGCTGGTTGTAGTCATCCCCCTGAATGATGATAACTTTATCTTCATATGGAAATTTGACCTTTTGGTGTAAGGACGAGGGTACTGCCTTAGTGTGGTGTATCCACGGTCGACCCAGAAGCAGGTTAAAGCTGGTTGGTACATCAAGTACCTGGAACGGGACTTCCATCACGGCTGGCCCAACTGTTAACTTCAGCGTAGCAACCCCCAACACTTCCCTCCAGGTACTGTCATACGCTTTTACTATTTGGTCTGATGGAGTGAAATCCATTTCTTCCAACCCTAGGCAACTGGCTACCCTTAGTGGGCAGACATTCAGTGCTGACCCATTGTCAATGAGAACCATGGGCACAGTTTTGTCTCTGGTGTGAACCGTGACGTAAAGGGCATTGTTGTGACTGCCTCCCTCCTCGGGTAAGTCATCATCAGAAAACCCGATGCTTTGCATCTTTGAGGATTGGGTGAGGGTGGATACCAGCACTTCAGGGCTAACTTCCACCGATGTTTGTAATTGACTCAAAGCCTTGCAAAGAGCTTGGCGATGAGGAAAGGATGATGCTAGAAGTTCCCAAATTGATACTGTAGCCTAGGTTTTCTTCAACTGTGAGAGTACCGGGTCCTCCTCTGGCTCATCTGCCCTCTGGTAGGGCTTATTTTGGACTTTGTCCAAGATTAAAGGTTCATACTGTCTCCCGCTCCTAGTTATAGCATCGAACTCCTCAGTTAGGTCATTCAGATCCAGGACACAGATTTCATTCATTTCTAGGAATAGCTCAAAAGGATCGATCCATTCCTAGTCAGCCATAACAGCATTTACTCCGTGATTTGGTAAGGGGTTGGTGCTAACGTTTGGCTTACTTCTCGGAATAATTGAACCGTTGTCCACCAGGTCTTGGATGCGGTTCTTGAGCGTCCAACATGCTTTGGTCTTGTGCCCATATCCCTGATGATACTCACAGTATTCATCAGCTTTGTAATTTCTTGGTAGTGGGTTGGTGGTGGCCTTGCTTCCAAAGGCTTAATGTAATTTGCTTTGATAGCCTCTCGAAATACCAAAAGGATTGGCATCCCGAGATCAGTATATGTCCTTCTCGACTGACTGCCATTTCTCATATTTCCCACTCGCAAAGGATTCGTGGGGGTGATGCTTGCCACTTCGTGAACTTTGCTAGCTTGGCTAGGTTTCTTGTATTTCGAGGTTCCCGAGTCTTCTTTCAGTTGCCCCATTTGAATCAAATCTTCTACCTTCGTGGCAGTAGCAATGAGCGACTGAAACATTGGTAGGTATTGGGTTTGTAGCTGGTGTTGGTAGACAGGCTGTAGGTTCTTTATTATTATGTCCACCTACTCTTGCTCTGAAGGCCGGTTAATCATTTGGGCGGCCTTGGCCCTCCACCTCGTAAGCAATGAGGAAAAGGGTTCATTGTTTTTCTGTTTGGTGGTTTCCAGTTCTCTTAGAGTAACATCCACCTCCATATTATAGTGGTATTGGGAGTTAAATGCATTGCAAATGTCTTCCCAGGTCTTCATCTTAGACCGATCCAGGCTAACAAACCATCTTAATGCAGCACCGGTGAGAGATTGTTGGAACAACTGAGCAAGGAGCTCGCTGCTTAATCCAAACGGGTTAAGGGCACCCACATACATTTTCAGGTGGGTCTTAGGACAAGTAGTTCCATCAAACTTCTCCATGTTGGGCATTTTGAACTTCGTGGGCAGTCTGGCTTCAGGGAACAAGGACAAGGAGTCCATGTCCACTACTTCCTTGTGTGTTTTAAGGGCAGTAATTGACCTTTCCAGCAGTTCCAACTTTCTCTCATCCTCTGAGCTTCTAGCTCGGAAGCAGTTTTAGAGGGCATGTCATCCAAGTTCAGGGCAGGGTTTGTAGGTTCAGCAGCAGGACCCTGATTGGAGGTAGAGGTCCACTTCCCCCAGCGGAAGCCCCATTTCCATTTCCATTACCCAATTCAGCTAGCAGGGCGGTCCTTTGGGCAGCCAATGCCTCATTCATCCTGGCCTCCATTCTAGCCTCCAGTTGTTTGATGAGGGTTTGGAAGTCGGAGATTGATGCCATTGGTGCAGGTAAGGTTGTAGGAGTTGTAGGTGAAACCGGTGTAGCTGGTGAAGCTGGTGAAGTTGGTGATAGCACCGTGGGGGTGGCTGGCACTGATGCTGGCACTTGAACAAGGGGTACCTGATAGGATTGAGGTAGCTAGATTAGGGTACAGTGGGTAGCTGAAGTAGATCGACTCTTTGTCCAACTGTGCATGACTAAGGAAAAAAAGGTGTTTTGTGTTCCTCTTAATGTGATGGTATGTCATGAATGTGCACAACATCACGTCATAATCCGTTTATGATATGTTTCTCATCATTAGGTGCATAGAGACCTAGAGGGTAGGTTCTATAAGCTATGACACAAATAGAGAATGGGCTTATAAAGGGACCCTTGAGCCTTGAGCATGGATATACCTAACCACATGTGAAACAAAGAGTTTCGCGTGGATCCAACGGTACACATACTCATGGGCCATCCTCAAAAGGATTAGGGATGGTTTGCGGCAACAGGGAGGATGCTTTGGCTGTCCGTCGACATAATCAAAGAGACCTGCTGATCAGCGCTACTTGCTATCCAGACTCAGAAATTTGAACAGAGAGAGAAGAAATTCATTTGAAATTCATTTTTTATGCAATGGAGAAAAAGATTCTCTCAATCGTGCAAATAAATAAATGACTTAAAATAAATTTTCAATTTGGTCCAAATTCTCCTTATTAAGCATTCTTAAAGAAAGAATACTTAATCTCCCTGCAAAACAAAGCATTGTAAAATAATACCCTAAAGAAGGGCAGGTTAGTTTACACAACAATTGTAGTCCACTTTATGCAAAATGATTACATAATTCCCCAATGAAGTCGCCAAACTGTGAACCCCTCCCCCGAAAACACATAGGCATAGGCATGTGATGCATATGATTAAAGAAAGAAATGCACGTGAATGTGTGAGTCGCCACCTTGTTTAATTATTTTAGGGAAAACTAGGAAAAACCCTAAGTTGACTCCAATTTTAATTAACCTAATTATTAGATTAATTAACCCAATGTTTAAGGCACAATCTTCGAACCCGAGGTGGATCCCGAGACTATATCATGTTGATGAAGCTAACCAAAAAGGAATGCTTTGCAAGATGAAAAGGACCAATGAAATGTTTATGTGATTTTGACTTGCCGCTCAGGGTTAAATCCCGAGCGTGCCTACGTACTTCCGTTTGAATGGAAGATCAAAGTCAACGTAGTTCGATAGGCCTCTTTTAGAGGGCTTTGAAGGGGTATGCTTAATGCATGAGTGTGTGTATGCTTTGTGCATTTTGTTTAGGCATTTTTGCCAAAAAGTTGATTGTTTTAGGCATTTGTTGCCAAAAGTTGTGTTTTGATTGGGCTTATTATTGCCAAAAAGTTGATTTAAGGCTTTGAGCCAAAAAGTTTGATTTAGGCAAATTGTTGCCGAAAATTGATGTGATTTAGGCGATTGTCGCCAAAATTGGTTATTTGAAGGCTTTTAAAGCCAAAATATTAATTTAGGCAATTTATTGCCGCAAAATTGATGATTAGGCGATTATCGCCAAAATTGATTGATTTAAGACAATTTATTTGCCAAAAATGATTGTTTTGAAGGCTTTTAGCCAAAATGTTGATTTAAGCGATTTGTCGCTAAAAAATGATTATTTTTCACTTATAGGCAATTTGTTTACCAAAAGTGATTAATTGATTTGTAATGTAGGCAATTTATTGCCAAGAAAACGTGTTAAATTAAGGCCTTTTAGTCACAACTATTGATTAATTGGACTTAAGCCGGCTTTGTTCGAAATAACGGCGATTTTACCATAGTTATTAATTAACTAGGCTTTTTAGCCGATATTGTTGGGTTTAGGCTTAAATACCACGATTATTAATTAACCGGGCATTTTAGCCTAAATTTATTTAATTGAGGCAATTTACTTGCTTGATGATGACATGAATGCATTTATGCAGTTATAGAATTAGGAGGAGTAGAAGAGAAATATGCATGAAGTGCTAAAATTAAATAGGCAGAGTTTAGTTCATGCACCTGATTTAATCGATGACCACTTCTTAACTCCAGGTTAAGCTCCTCGCTACGGGAAATATTAATTAATTTAAATTTAGTGACCACTTAACAAAACAAGAAAGCAAATAAAACTAAACTAAAATGCAGAAAAGCAGTAAAGAATCGCAAGCAGCGTGAGGGAGAAGGAGCGTCCGTCAACACAGACTGAGTGCCTTGAAATGAGTGCCGGGGCCACTATTTATAGGCAAAAGGACTGTTTCGGCGGCCTGGGCCGCCGGGACTAGGCGGCCTGGACCGCTCGGCTCGGCGGCTTGGGCCGCCGGGCCCGGCGGCCTGGGCCGCTGGGACGCGGTGGCCTGGGCCGCTGGTGTCGACGGCCTGGGTCGCCGTGTCCGGCGGTCGGAGCCGTCGTGTCCGTCGGCCTGAGCCACCGAGGCCTGCGTGTTTAATGATTTTTCTCGCTCCAGAAGCTTTTTCGAGAGTTTCGGACCTCCAAAAAGTATTCCGAGACCAGTTCCGCGATCCTCGCGACGTCCCGGACGTTTTAAGTACCATATTGGCATACTTCCGGTGAACTTTCTGAAAAGGCCTCCGGTCCGGCCGGACTGTTTGCAGTCCGGGAAAATTGACTCTTTGAGCCTCAAAATTTGGGTATTCACACCATCTAGCACAGGTCTCTTATCACCAAAACATAAGCACATTTTGGAAGTGCCCTTAAGATACCTGAGAATCCACTTTACTGCATTCCAGTGTTCTTTACCTGGATTTGAAAGAAATCGACTAACAACACCAACAGCATGAGTAATATCTGGTCTTGTGCATACCATGGCGTATATCAAGCTGCCAACGGCGGATGCATAAGGAATCTTCTTCAGTTCTTCTTTTTCTTTCTCACTTGAAGGACATTGATTGAGACTTAATTTGAAATGACCTGCAAGTGGAGTACTAACTGGTTTCGCATTGCTCATGTTGAATCTGTTGAGAACTTTCTCGATATACTTTTCTTGAGACAGCCACAACTTTCTCTTTTTCCTGTCTCTGGATATCTTCATTCCGAGTATCTGTTTTGCCGATCCCAAATCCTTCATGGCAAAGGATTTTCCCAGTTCCTTTTTCAAGCTCTCAATTTTCTTAGCATCTTGGCCCACAATTAGCATATCATCCACATATAACAAGAGAATAATAAAGTCGCCTTCTGCAAACTTTTTCACAAATACACAATGATCAGAAGTAGTTTTCTCATACCCGTGATTCACCATGAAAGAGTCAAACTTCTTGTACCATTGTCTGGGAGCTTGTTTGAGGCCATACAAGCTCTTCTGCAATTTACACACCAAGTGTTCTTTGCCTTTGACTCTAAACCCTTCTGGTTGCTCCACATAAATTTCCTCCTCTAAGTCACCATGAAGGAAAGCAGTCTTTACATCAAGTTGCTCGATCTCCAAATTCAAGCTAGCTGCTAATCCGAGCACAACTCTGATAAAAGACATCTTGACAACGGGTGAGAAAATTTCTTCAAAGTCAACTCCTTTCTTCTGACCGAATCCCTTCGCAACCAGTCTCACCTTGTACCTTGGCTGTGAGTTGTTCTGTTCAGTCTTCAACCTGAACACCCATTTGTTCTTCAGTGCTTTCTTACCTTGAGGCAGTTTCACCAACTCATAAGTATGGTTCTGATGCAAGGACTCCATCTCATCTTGCATGGCTTTCAACCACTCATTCTTTTTACAGTCTTCCATTGCCTCCTGGTAGTTCTCTGGTTCTCCCCCTTGAGTCAACAAGTCATACTCATTAGGAGAATATCTCTGGAAAGGTATTCTGCCTCTCGCAGATCTTCTCAATTGAGGCAGTTCTTCTATTGGAGCTGGTTCAGCATCATTCTGAACAGGTTCATTATCATCTTCTTCATCATTTTGTGGTTCTACATGAGGTTCTGCATCAAGACTAATAGGAAACTCATTGATAGACTTTGGCTTTTCATTTTTCTCAAAGTCTTCAATGGTTTGGTCTTCCAGGAATACTACATCTCTGCTTCTGATGAGCTTCTTTTCAACTGGATCCCATAATCTGTACCCAAAATCATCATTTCCATAACCCAAGAAGGTACACTGTTTTGACTTCGAATCAAGCTTGGATCTTTCATCTTTTGGAACATGAACAAAAGCCCTACAGCCAAATATTCTAAGATGATCATAAGAAATATTTTTCCCTGACCACACCTTTTCTGGTACATCTCCGTTGAGGGAGGTTGAAGGTGAAAGGTTGATCAAGTAAACTGCAGTGTTCATTGCTTCAGCCCAAAATGTTTTTGGAAGTTTGGCATGAGAGAGCATACATCTAACCCTTTCAACAATGGTTCTATTCATTCTCTCTGCAACTCCATTTTGTTGTGGAGTTTTGGGAACTGTCTTTTGAAGTCTGATGCCATGATCTGAGCAATACTTCTCAAATGGTCCTCTGTACTCACCACCATTATTAGCTCTAACACATTTTAGCTTTCTTCCCTTTTGTCTTTCAACATTGACATGGAAGATTTTAAACATATCCAGCACCTGGTCTTTTGACTTTATTGGAAAAGCCCACACTTTTCTAGAATGATCATCAATAAAGCTAACATAATATGAGCAACCACTCAAGGATTTGTCACCCATTGAGCAAACATCAGTGTGTACCAATTCTAGAATACCAGGTTTTCTAGATGGAGAAGGAGATCTTTGAAAGGAAACTCTATGTTGTTTACCAGACAAACAATCAGTGCATATTTTCAGAGGCAAACCTTTCAAAGATAGCATTTTCTTCTTGGTGAGAGTCTCCATTCCTTTCTCACTCAAATGCCCAAGTCGTTTGTGCCATAACTTAGCAGATGAATCTTCAACTGCATTCACTACTCCTGTGCAAACTTTAGCCTGGGTGTAGTAGAGGGTGTTGAACTTTCTTCCTTGACCGAACACCAAGTTACCTTTAGAAAGCTTCCACGTTCTGTTAACAAACAGATTTGTATAGCCCAATTCATCAAGACAATGAACTGAGATTAGATTGAAGTTTGCCGTAGGAGTGTATCTCACATCTTCCAACCAGAGATCATAACCAGCATTGGTTTTGATGCATACTGCTCCAATGCCGCAATTTTCCACATATGTGCCATTCAAAGTCTTGACATGGCCGTAATCTCCGAGGGTAAGTGATGAGAAATATTCCTTCTTTGAAGAAATATGATAAGAACATGCAGAGTCAATAATCCATAGAGATTGTTGACTAGTGGAACACTCACTGAGACCAGCATGAGAAATCAGCGCACTACCATCACCAAGTGCATCAGCATCAATAGCTACTGAAGCTACCTCTGTATCGTCTTTTTCCTCATCATTTTCTTTGGCTCGTTCCTTCTTCCACTTTCTGCAGTGCCTTTGGACGTGACCGGGCTTGCCACAATGATAGCAAGTGACACCTTTTCTTGACTTGGATCTTCTCCGTGAATTGTCACGTTTGTCTGGATTTTTGGGGTATCTGGTTTTGCTTCTCCCCCTCCTTTCTGTAACTGTAACGAGTGCGTCTGAGTTGCTACTCATAGCATTCTCCTTACGTCTGGTTTCTTCATTCAGAATGCTTTCCTTAACTGTGGTTAAGGTCAGATTCCCTTCTGACACATTACTGAGCGTAACAATCAGCGTCTCCCAACTGTCCGGCAAGGAACTCAACAAGAATAGTGCCTGCACCTGATCATCAAACACTATTTTTGACGTTGTCAGTTGGTTCAATATTTCTTGAAATTTGCCCAAGTGATCTGAAGCACTTTCGCCATCTCTGTACTTTAGATTTACAAGCTTTTTAATTAAAAAAGCTTTGTTCTGGGCATTCTTCCACTCGTACATGTCCTCCAACTTCTTCCAGATTGAATAGGCATCTTTCTCATGAGCGATATGATTAATGACGCTCATTTCAACAGACTGCCTAATAGTTGCGACTGCTTTTCTGTTAGTTAACTTCCAATCGGTCTTATTTATTGAAGCTGGTCTAACCCCTGTCAACTCAATCGTTTCAAAAAAAGATCTTTACAGCATAGAAGATCTTCCATTAATATCTTCCATACTGCATAGTTTGATGAGTTGAGTCTAACCATTGTGCCTGTAGTTCTGTCGTCTATTTTTAACTTGTGCAGAATATTATCACCAACAGAAACCGTATACGTGAATAGTAGTATACGTGAATAGTGACTGTATGCCTGAATAGTAATAGTATACGTAATAGTACCTGTATGCGTGAATAGTAACTGTATACGTGAATCTGTGTATATATATATGTAATGATGTTGTCGTTCTAAAACTAACTTCACTATTTTAACTGTGTATATATATATATGTATATGTACATATATATGTATGTTTAAATTATCTTCACTATTTTAACTACCCAAGTTTTAGAACCCGTTCTAAAACTCAAAACTCTATCTCTTTTTGTTTTTGCTCTGCTCGTTGGTGTATTGATGCTCTAGCACCATCTCTTATTTATAGGAGAGGTGGAAGCTGGATTAGGAGATGTGGATGCGTGATTAACGCGTTCACCTACCAACGGATCACCTACCAAAGATTTTTTTTTTCAAACTACAGTTGGTTGATTACCTACCATCTTTTATTTTCAACAAAGTGTGAGTCCCATTAAGTGCGCATCGCACAACAGCATGGTGCTATGATAGTGTGATGTATGTGATGCTTTTTGACTCTATATTTTAGAAATTGATTCTGATTGGCTTTAAATTGCCTCTTTGAGCCATCGAGCGTGGCTGAAGCATTCTTAGAACTGTATATGACCCCATTTCACCTGTGAAACCAGCATAGTAGATCCATGGTACAGTAGACTGCAGCACACCAGATAAAGGAAGGCATAGGTATTTGTTCCTTTTCGAAATCTTTGAATCTGTTGATAAAAAAAAATCCTTCTGGCTTTCCTGAACAAATGACAGTGACAGGAGGAACCTATAGAAGCATTTCAGTATCACTTGTAGAAGTGATAGAATGATTCAAATACTTCATATGGCAAGGAAGAAAATCTGATGGCCATTCTTCTTCCATCCTATATCTGATTAGATAAGTGTGATTTGCCTCTTGAAAAGCACAACTCAGAATCTAACATCTGTCCACTAATTCCAGTCTGTTGGGTCTATTTGATTATTTATGAGTTCATAAAATTTTCATTAACTAGTACACCTAGGAATTTAACTCTTTGTTAGGTGCTCATTTCATATATATTGCAGCATGACTATGCAGAGGATGATATCCATAAACTTATAATGATGGAAATAGATGAAACCATCTTTTATTGCCCTAAGGGTTTCTCTTTTCTGATACAAGAATCAAGAACAGCACTACAGCTTGGTTCTAGGATCCCAGTCACGCTCTACTCCCTCCCAATCTACTTGAGCTAAGCTAGGTAGTGGTGCATTTGTGATTTATTGATTTGATACCTAGATATCAAATGGTCGAATTAACTTTTGATTTTCATTCCCCCCAATAACTAATAATTAATCATATTATGTAATTGTAAATAAAATAACAAAATATAATAAATTACAAGCTTCAAATTCATTAATAATTGTTACGTTGAAATGGAACAGTTTCATTACAGTTGTTATGTGGCATTATCAATGAGCACAAGTACTTGTAGATTTTATTCGATTGCCTTCATCTGATTATTTAGTGGTAGTCAATATGGCATTATTGGCTGCTAGAGTTCTCATTTTTATTTGTTCTCTATAAAGATCTTGCTTGAGATGTCATTATTTGTTTTCCTCTAGGCCAGATGTGTTATCTTTCTTTTTTCACCCATTTTTTGATATTTTGATATTTGAACTTGTTGAATGGCAATGTTCTTTATGTTTTTGACTAATTGTGACAATACTTCTCGAGAGTTATGAATTTCTTTTCGCTTGACTGAGTTTCTTTTTTAATTCATATCTCTACAGCCTACTTGTTCATGAGAACAAAGAAAAAAGATAAAGGCCTAGAGGAAGAAGTAGGAAGCAGCATTCCTTCTGAAGCAGTTTCATCCGCACCTGCCAAAACTACTCCAGTTTGTGCGAATCCTGTTTCACTACCCACCGTTTAGGAAGCTTTGAAGCGGCGTGAACCTATTCCAGAGAATCAACAGCGCGAACTGTACAAGTGGATTTTGGAAGAGAAAAGGAAGGTGAAACCAAAAGATCCTGAAGAGAAGAAGTGCATTGATGAAGCGAAAGCTATTCTTAAACAGTTCATTCGAGCAAAATCCCTCCCAAGTATTGAATTCATTAAGCTCTCTTATTCCATCTTGGGATTAGAAGGATTTTCTTCTTATCACTTGTGAAGTATGGATTCTGCTATACTGGACATCAATGCATTTCCTGTTTTCACTTAATCAGAGATTTAGTGTTGCTTTGCTTTTGACACAAGGTTGATGCTTCTACATCTGGTGGAAGAATATTCTTATTGACCATAAACTTACTGATATGCTTTCTGGGTTCTGTATATAGAATCAATTTAATAGCTTTGTGTGGTCAAACATAATTGAAAGAGCTGCAGGTGAATCATTATTTTATAGCAATTACAGGAGAGTGCCTACTACAATAAGAGGTACCCTATACTGCCTGGGACTGATTTAGATTTACAATTTTAGTTCACTGATTCTTTTTCTTGTTTCTCTCTCTACCTTTTCTCTTATCTTTCCAACTCTGATTTGGACATTCTTATTATTGTTCTATCTATATTTATCTGGTACATGCCTTTTATGTGGAATTATGGGTCTTAGAAAATTAAAAATAACTAGGGAAACTCAACTCTTTGCTGTCATTTTTGTCATATTTGGATCAGTTGGCTAACATCATTTTCAGGAAAGGATGGTTTAGTTCTCATTTAATTGTCCAACAACAGAAATTAGAAATGGAGCATATTCTCAATTTTTTTTTTTCTAAGTTGAAGATAGATTCACATGGTGACATGGGTCTAATGAAAGCTCATGCACAATTTCCAAAGAGGATGTGGACAGAGCCTATATGCATGCTCAGAGTAACTACAACATGCAACCTTTGGACCAAAAATTATTATTATTATTATACTTTTCCTTTATTTTCTTTTACAAGTTGATACGTTTTTATTGACAGATTAAAAATTCTTGAATTAAAAAGAAAATACCACGAGAATTTAAATCTTAACCTATTATCATTAAGTGTATCATATTTTTGTGTCAATTTCATAAATTGTTAGGTGACCTATTGAAACAATCCGAATTTTTATTTTCAAAACATTTTCCAATTAAATTTAATGAACCGACAGCCTAGAAATTTATATTAGTATTTTAGTGCGAACACTGTGAGAAACCAAACCGAAAATCGATTGAAAAAGCCGTAAACCAGTTAAAATCAAAGATTTGGGCCGAACCGAATCAAATCGAACCGGTTTGACCCAGACCATCTAGAATTCTCTTCTTCCTCTATTTCCAGCGTATGCCTCACTTTCCTCACCCATATTTTTCCTACGCCTTCGACCACCGCGTAGCACCACCAGTGCCACCGCCATCCTCTCCTCTCTTCTTCTTCTTCTTCTTCTTCTTCTTCTTCTCCTTTCTTTTTCTTCTTCTTCTTCCATTCTTTCTTTCCTTTTCCCTTCACTGCATCTGCGTCCTTGGCGAGACAGAGCTGTAGCAGCGCCGCGCGACACCTCCAGCTCAATCGGACTCCTCCGCGCGCCACATCCAGCCGCTCCACGTCGCAGCGACTCCACCAGCTCCCTGGATCAGATCGCGCGGCACGAGCAGACCCGGCCTCCCTCTGCCTTCGATCGCGCAAGCATCGCGCCGCATCCAGCTCGTCGCGCCATCGCCACTGCCCAGCCATCGCTCCAACGTGCCTCCGACCACCAGAAATGAGCCTGTCCAGCTCCTTCGCGCTGCCTCCGCCTCCCTCCGCCACTGCCAGTCAACCTCCGGCCACCAGCCTTCATTTCCGGTTAATCAAAATTCCGGTAATAATATATATTGGGTATAATTTAATTTTAGTAATATTAGTTAATTAAATTAATTTTATTATTTGTAGTTAATTAATTTAGTTAATTTAATTTAGTAATTGTGAGTAGTTAATTGAGTTATAATGTAAGTGTTGATTAATTCAAATTACTTGGTTAATTCACGAATTTAATTCTAGTAATAAATAAATTGTTAGGAAATTATGGTTTATGGAATTAAAGAAAAATTTATGAATTAATGTTGATATGGATTATAGGATGTTAAGAATCTAAGTTTTGATGGGAAATGAGTGAAATTTGTGTGTATATATATAAGTCTAAGTTATGGAGAACCTATTGCATTTGGTAGGGAGTAGCTATTGCAGGTAATCGTTACCATTTTTATATGAACTAACGAAGGAATGGATATATTGTTAATATTTTTGTGATGTATACCATTGGTTAATGCTCAATAGCTTCAATCTTGTTAGGTAACGATCGATGGTAAACATAATTTACTATAATCTAGAAATTGTATTTTCGTGGCAAGATGAAGGAAATTTAGGAAGCTTTAGTTATATGTTCAAGTTGTGAGTTGGGTTACCTAGTAGAAGTATTTATGAAATTGTAATTTAATTGAAGCATTGGTTCTTAGTAGCTAGTTTAGAATTTTAGTAAATGTTTAAAGATGTTGTTTATACCTTAAGCAAGGATGATGAAATAAAGGTTTAATAAGGAGTTTTATAATAGTTAGAAGCTAATTAACTTCTGTTTATATGTATATGTATAAACGATTTCATTTATTTGTCAATTAGCTAAAAAAAAGCTGATTATATTTACGTAAAGCAATGAATGTTCAATAATATTATTGGAACATGTTTGGAGGTTATTATAAGTTGTGAATTAATAATTGAATGTTGACAATATTATTTAGATGGAGGAAGGGAAATTTAACTGTCTGATCGCCCGACGGATGGGCTGTGTGCATTAGTTGATAAATATATATAATATTGTGATATTTGAGCAGGTAGATAGTCCAATTTTTAGGGGAGGTGCTGCCGAAATTTCTATAGAACTTAGACTTGTTTTAATTAACAATATAATTAATAGTTTATTTAGATTAATTCTATAACTTGTTATGATTATTTTACTATTATCATGATTGTTCATTTAATTATTCAATTATTTATTTATTTCATCATTGTTGTTTATTGTCAATATTATTTATTTATTTATTTATTTGTTTGTTTGCATTTGAGTATGAATGTCTAATCGTGCATTACATTTCGATATGTAGTTGATCAATATGTCTGCATTTAATTGCAATGTTTGATTAACTGTGTTGTGATAATGCTATGCTTTGTTTGTGTGGAGTTGGGATGAAGTGGGTCACCATGGGTTTGTGAGACCGTTACCGTTATATGGATCCATTACCGTTAGCCGGGTAAATGGGAGATCGGCGCCCCCGTGTGCACCTACCGTTACCGTTACCGTTACCGTTACCGTTAACCACAGGTTGGCTTCTCGTCGTTGCGCACCGGACAGTCTAGATTTGATCGCAGCCCGCAGGGTGGCCTCCTGTTGTGAGCGCTTGATGATCTAGATTGGATGGAGACCACCGGGTTGCCTCCTGTTGGTATTAAAAAGAAAAGAGAGGATAGAAAAACAATGAGAGGGCTGGTCAAGTGAGGATTAGACCGGTCGGCCAGTATGGGGGATCGGCTCCCTGGTGCACATGTGAGAGGATGAGCCATGTGGGAGGACGGCTCATCGGGGGTTCGGTGACTCCACTGACTAATTTCCACGTGATGTGATTATATGAAGATGTTAATGATTGTGAGTGCTGGTGATTTGCCATTTGTGTGACCGGCTGCGTGAGCATATAGCTAGTCGGATGACTAGATCGATATATTTACACATTTGTGTGACTGCATGTGTTGTGTGATAATTATTTCTGCTTAGAAAACTCACAAGTCTTGCTTGATTTTTTTTTTCAGGAAGTAAGTTTTTCTTTAATCCGATTTAGGCTATGTTTCTTCGGCGCAGGGCAATAGAGAAATTTTCCTAATCCCATAATTATTTCACTATGTAATTATGTGTATAAAAAGCTATGTATACCAAAGAGTTAGTGAACTCCGCAGTTATAGGATTTGTATATTTTTAGTCGTATATTATTATAGATGAAATCATTCTGTGAGCATATATTATAAATATTGTATTGTAAGCAGGGTAATTTGTAAATGTTTAAGATGTTTTAAATTTGGGCCGAGGTTTAATAGAATCTTGCGGTTTATTTTCCAATCAGTATGGGCTGAATGTTAAAAAATTATATTGAGATAGTAAATTTTTAGTGTTTCAGGCTTACTACGGGCCTCGGGGGCCTTAAGCTTACCTGGGCCCTAGTGCCGGTCCGGCCCATGGATTCGGGTCGTGACAAAGTTGGTATCAGAGCTTAGGTTAGGGATTCTAGGACACAACTGCGGAGTATAGGAAATTTCTTTATGTTGGGATCGGCCGTAACCAGCATAAGGAAGGAAACTTGTGATTTTCCCCTCCAGGGATGGTGGACGCACTAGACCCTATGAGGTGGGAAAATCCACACCTATTGTGTAGATCAATAGGCTATAGAAGAAGTAATTCAAGGTTTGAGGTGAAAACACTGGACAATAAGATACATCTATCGCAGTACCTATAGGGGCTAGAATGGTATCAACCCTTAAGTTAGGGAATAGAGTAATACCTGATGGTAGTGGATTGGCCTGATCACCCAGTACACTACTTTTCATGTGAACTCTATTCCTGTCAGTTGTAGGATTTACATATATTTAATCGTGAATTAACATAGACAAAATAATTCTGTAAGCCATATTAGAATGTGATGTATTGTAAACTAGGCCCGAACTATAGAATGCTGTAGAAGATAAACTTGGGCCGAGAAATAATAGAATATTGAAATTCAGAAAAAAAAAAAAAAAAAACTATATATTTTCTTGTTAAACCCAGTTTTATCGTAAGATTTTATTCAAGAGAGATTTTCTAAAGAGATTTCAGTAGCTGTCTGAAGATAGTAATTAGAGAATTAGACAATAAGCTTAAGTTTCTCGTAAACTTCAGCCAAGTGGCACTAAATATGATTGTTAGCAATAGAAATACAATTAGAGTACTTGACTCTTTTCTTTCCTAGGTTCATATTATCTACTCTCGAGCTGTGCCCATGGTGTTGGGAGTAATTTCTTATAGCTTTGAAATTCTCTGTGTGTTCATTCTTACTCTCTCCTACTAGACTTCAATTCGAGGACGAATTGTCTTAAGGGGGGAAGACTGAAACAACCCGAATTTTTATTTTCAAAACATTTTCCAATTAAATTTAATGAACCGACAGCCTAGAAATTTATATTAGTATTTTAGTGCGAACACTGTGAGAAACCAAACCGAAAACCGATTGAAAAAGCCGTAAACCAGTTGAAAATCAAAGATTTGGGCCGAACCGAATCAAATCGAACCGGTTTGACCCAGACCATCTAGAATTCTCTTCTTCCTCTATTTCCAGCGTATGCCTCACTTTCCTCACCCATATTTTTCCTACGCCTTCGACCACCGCGTAGCACCACCAGTGCCACCGCCATCCTCTCCTCTCTTCTTCTTCTTCTTCTTCTTCTTCTTCTTCTCCTTTCTTTTTCTTCTTCTTCTTCCATTCTTTCTTTCCTTTTCCCTTCACTGCATCTGCGTCCTTGGCGAGACAGAGCTGTAGCAGCGCCGCGCGACACCTCCAGCTCAATCGGACTCCTCCGCGCGCCACATCCAGCCGCTCCACGTCGCAGCGACTCCACCAGCTCCCTGGATCAGATCGCGCGGCACGAGCAGACCCGGCCTCCCTCTGCCTTCGATCGCGCAAGCATCGCGCCGCATCCAGCTCGTCGCGCCATCGCCACTGCCCAGCCATCGCTCCAACGTGCCTCCGACCACCAGAAATGAGCCTGTCCAGCTCCTTCGCGCTGCCTCCGCCTCCCTCCGCCACTGCCAGTCAACCTCCGGCCACCAGCCTTCATTTCCGGTTAATCAAAATTCCGGTAATAATATATATTGGGTATAATTTAATTTTAGTAATATTAGTTAATTAAATTAATTTTATTATTTGTAGTTAATTAATTTAGTTAATTTAATTTAGTAATTGTGAGTAGTTAATTGAGTTATAATGTAAGTGTTGATTAATTCAAATTACTTGGTTAATTCACGAATTTAATTCTAGTAATAAATAAATTGTTAGGAAATTATGGTTTATGGAATTAAAGAAAAATTTATGAATTAATGTTGATATGGATTATAGGATGTTAAGAATCTAAGTTTTGATGGGAAATGAGTGAAATTTGTGTGTATATATATAAGTCTAAGTTATGGAGAACCTATTGCATTTGGTAGGGAGTAGCTATTGCAGGTAATCGTTACCATTTTTATATGAACTAACGAAGGAATGGATATATTGTTAATATTTTTGTGATGTATACCATTGGTTAATGCTCAATAGCTTCAATCTTGTTAGGTAACGATCGATGGTAAACATAATTTACTATAATCTAGAAATTGTATTTTCGTGGCAAGATGAAGGAAATTTAGGAAGCTTTAGTTATATGTTCAAGTTGTGAGTTGGGTTACCTAGTAGAAGTATTTATGAAATTGTAATTTAATTGAAGCATTGGTTCTTAGTAGCTAGTTTAGAATTTTAGTAAATGTTTAAAGATGTTGTTTATACCTTAAGCAAGGATGATGAAATAAAGGTTTAATAAGGAGTTTTATAATAGTTAGAAGCTAATTAACTTCTGTTTATATGTATATGTATAAACGATTTCATTTATTTGTCAATTAGCTAAAAAAAAGCTGATT
Organism: Jatropha curcas; assembly: GCF_041381405.1. NCBI lineage: Eukaryota > Viridiplantae > Streptophyta > Magnoliopsida > Malpighiales > Euphorbiaceae > Jatropha > Jatropha curcas. The sequence continues at coordinate 32,852,211 of NC_143151.1, read as the reverse complement.
ATATTTACGTAAAGCAATGAATGTTCAATAATATTATTGGAACATGTTTGGAGGTTATTATAAGTTGTGAATTAATAATTGAATGTTGACAATATTATTTAGATGGAGGAAGGGAAATTTAACTGTCTGATCGCCCGACGGATGGGCTGTGTGCATTAGTTGATAAATATATATAATATTGTGATATTTGAGCAGGTAGATAGTCCAATTTTTAGGGGAGGTGCTGCCGAAATTTCTATAGAACTTAGACTTGTTTTAATTAACAATATAATTAATAGTTTATTTAGATTAATTCTATAACTTGTTATGATTATTTTACTATTATCATGATTGTTCATTTAATTATTCAATTATTTATTTATTTCATCATTGTTGTTTATTGTCAATATTATTTATTTATTTATTTATTTGTTTGTTTGCATTTGAGTATGAATGTCTAATCGTGCATTACATTTCGATATGTAGTTGATCAATATGTCTGCATTTAATTGCAATGTTTGATTAACTGTGTTGTGATAATGCTATGCTTTGTTTGTGTGGAGTTGGGATGAAGTGGGTCACCATGGGTTTGTGAGACCGTTACCGTTATATGGATCCATTACCGTTAGCCGGGTAAATGGGAGATCGGCGCCCCCGTGTGCACCTACCGTTACCGTTACCGTTACCGTTACCGTTAACCACAGGTTGGCTTCTCGTCGTTGCGCACCGGACAGTCTAGATTTGATCGCAGCCCGCAGGGTGGCCTCCTGTTGTGAGCGCTTGATGATCTAGATTGGATGGAGACCACCGGGTTGCCTCCTGTTGGTATTAAAAAGAAAAGAGAGGATAGAAAAACAATGAGAGGGCTGGTCAAGTGAGGATTAGACCGGTCGGCCAGTATGGGGGATCGGCTCCCTGGTGCACATGTGAGAGGATGAGCCATGTGGGAGGACGGCTCATCGGGGGTTCGGTGACTCCACTGACTAATTTCCACGTGATGTGATTATATGAAGATGTTAATGATTGTGAGTGCTGGTGATTTGCCATTTGTGTGACCGGCTGCGTGAGCATATAGCTAGTCGGATGACTAGATCGATATATTTACACATTTGTGTGACTGCATGTGTTGTGTGATAATTATTTCTGCTTAGAAAACTCACAAGTCTTGCTTGATTTTTTTTTTCAGGAAGTAAGTTTTTCTTTAATCCGATTTAGGCTATGTTTCTTCGGCGCAGGGCAATAGAGAAATTTTCCTAATCCCATAATTATTTCACTATGTAATTATGTGTATAAAAAGCTATGTATACCAAAGAGTTAGTGAACTCCGCAGTTATAGGATTTGTATATTTTTAGTCGTATATTATTATAGATGAAATCATTCTGTGAGCATATATTATAAATATTGTATTGTAAGCAGGGTAATTTGTAAATGTTTAAGATGTTTTAAATTTGGGCCGAGGTTTAATAGAATCTTGCGGTTTATTTTCCAATCAGTATGGGCTGAATGTTAAAAAATTATATTGAGATAGTAAATTTTTAGTGTTTCAGGCTTACTACGGGCCTCGGGGGCCTTAAGCTTACCTGGGCCCTAGTGCCGGTCCGGCCCATGGATTCGGGTCGTGACAAAGTTGGTATCAGAGCTTAGGTTAGGGATTCTAGGACACAACTGCGGAGTATAGGAAATTTCTTTATGTTGGGATCGGCCGTAACCAGCATAAGGAAGGAAACTTGTGATTTTCCCCTCCAGGGATGGTGGACGCACTAGACCCTATGAGGTGGGAAAATCCACACCTATTGTGTAGATCAATAGGCTATAGAAGAAGTAATTCAAGGTTTGAGGTGAAAACACTGGACAATAAGATACATCTATCGCAGTACCTATAGGGGCTAGAATGGTATCAACCCTTAAGTTAGGGAATAGAGTAATACCTGATGGTAGTGGATTGGCCTGATCACCCAGTACACTACTTTTCATGTGAACTCTATTCCTGTCAGTTGTAGGATTTACATATATTTAATCGTGAATTAACATAGACAAAATAATTCTGTAAGCCATATTAGAATGTGATGTATTGTAAACTAGGCCCGAACTATAGAATGCTGTAGAAGATAAACTTGGGCCGAGAAATAATAGAATATTGAAATTCAGAAAAAAAAAAAAAAAAACTATATATTTTCTTGTTAAACCCAGTTTTATCGTAAGATTTTATTCAAGAGAGATTTTCTAAAGAGATTTCAGTAGCTGTCTGAAGATAGTAATTAGAGAATTAGACAATAAGCTTAAGTTTCTCGTAAACTTCAGCCAAGTGGCACTAAATATGATTGTTAGCAATAGAAATACAATTAGAGTACTTGACTCTTTTCTTTCCTAGGTTCATATTATCTACTCTCGAGCTGTGCCCATGGTGTTGGGAGTAATTTCTTATAGCTTTGAAATTCTCTGTGTGTTCATTCTTACTCTCTCCTACTAGACTTCAATTCGAGGACGAATTGTCTTAAGGGGGGAAGACTGAAACAACCCGAATTTTTATTTTCAAAACATTTTCCAATTAAATTTAATGAACCGACAGCCTAGAAATTTATATTAGTATTTTAGTGCGAACACTGTGAGAAACCAAACCGAAAACCGATTGAAAAAGCCGTAAACCAGTTGAAAATCAAAGATTTGGGCCGAACCGAATCAAATCGAACCGGTTTGACCCAGACCATCTAGAATTCTCTTCTTCCTCTATTTCCAGCGTATGCCTCACTTTCCTCACCCATATTTTTCCTACGCCTTCGACCACCGCGTAGCACCACCAGTGCCACCGCCATCCTCTCCTCTCTTCTTCTTCTTCTTCTTCTTCTTCTTCTTCTCCTTTCTTTTTCTTCTTCTTCTTCCATTCTTTCTTTCCTTTTCCCTTCACTGCATCTGCGTCCTTGGCGAGACAGAGCTGTAGCAGCGCCGCGCGACACCTCCAGCTCAATCGGACTCCTCCGCGCGCCACATCCAGCCGCTCCACGTCGCAGCGACTCCACCAGCTCCCTGGATCAGATCGCGCGGCACGAGCAGACCCGGCCTCCCTCTGCCTTCGATCGCGCAAGCATCGCGCCGCATCCAGCTCGTCGCGCCATCGCCACTGCCCAGCCATCGCTCCAACGTGCCTCCGACCACCAGAAATGAGCCTGTCCAGCTCCTTCGCGCTGCCTCCGCCTCCCTCCGCCACTGCCAGTCAACCTCCGGCCACCAGCCTTCATTTCCGGTTAATCAAAATTCCGGTAATAATATATATTGGGTATAATTTAATTTTAGTAATATTAGTTAATTAAATTAATTTTATTATTTGTAGTTAATTAATTTAGTTAATTTAATTTAGTAATTGTGAGTAGTTAATTGAGTTATAATGTAAGTGTTGATTAATTCAAATTACTTGGTTAATTCACGAATTTAATTCTAGTAATAAATAAATTGTTAGGAAATTATGGTTTATGGAATTAAAGAAAAATTTATGAATTAATGTTGATATGGATTATAGGATGTTAAGAATCTAAGTTTTGATGGGAAATGAGTGAAATTTGTGTGTATATATATAAGTCTAAGTTATGGAGAACCTATTGCATTTGGTAGGGAGTAGCTATTGCAGGTAATCGTTACCATTTTTATATGAACTAACGAAGGAATGGATATATTGTTAATATTTTTGTGATGTATACCATTGGTTAATGCTCAATAGCTTCAATCTTGTTAGGTAACGATCGATGGTAAACATAATTTACTATAATCTAGAAATTGTATTTTCGTGGCAAGATGAAGGAAATTTAGGAAGCTTTAGTTATATGTTCAAGTTGTGAGTTGGGTTACCTAGTAGAAGTATTTATGAAATTGTAATTTAATTGAAGCATTGGTTCTTAGTAGCTAGTTTAGAATTTTAGTAAATGTTTAAAGATGTTGTTTATACCTTAAGCAAGGATGATGAAATAAAGGTTTAATAAGGAGTTTTATAATAGTTAGAAGCTAATTAACTTCTGTTTATATGTATATGTATAAACGATTTCATTTATTTGTCAATTAGCTAAAAAAAAGCTGATTATATTTACGTAAAGCAATGAATGTTCAATAATATTATTGGAACATGTTTGGAGGTTATTATAAGTTGTGAATTAATAATTGAATGTTGACAATATTATTTAGATGGAGGAAGGGAAATTTAACTGTCTGATCGCCCGACGGATGGGCTGTGTGCATTAGTTGATAAATATATATAATATTGTGATATTTGAGCAGGTAGATAGTCCAATTTTTAGGGGAGGTGCTGCCGAAATTTCTATAGAACTTAGACTTGTTTTAATTAACAATATAATTAATAGTTTATTTAGATTAATTCTATAACTTGTTATGATTATTTTACTATTATCATGATTGTTCATTTAATTATTCAATTATTTATTTATTTCATCATTGTTGTTTATTGTCAATATTATTTATTTATTTATTTATTTGTTTGTTTGCATTTGAGTATGAATGTCTAATCGTGCATTACATTTCGATATGTAGTTGATCAATATGTCTGCATTTAATTGCAATGTTTGATTAACTGTGTTGTGATAATGCTATGCTTTGTTTGTGTGGAGTTGGGATGAAGTGGGTCACCATGGGTTTGTGAGACCGTTACCGTTATATGGATCCATTACCGTTAGCCGGGTAAATGGGAGATCGGCGCCCCCGTGTGCACCTACCGTTACCGTTACCGTTACCGTTACCGTTAACCACAGGTTGGCTTCTCGTCGTTGCGCACCGGACAGTCTAGATTTGATCGCAGCCCGCAGGGTGGCCTCCTGTTGTGAGCGCTTGATGATCTAGATTGGATGGAGACCACCGGGTTGCCTCCTGTTGGTATTAAAAAGAAAAGAGAGGATAGAAAAACAATGAGAGGGCTGGTCAAGTGAGGATTAGACCGGTCGGCCAGTATGGGGGATCGGCTCCCTGGTGCACATGTGAGAGGATGAGCCATGTGGGAGGACGGCTCATCGGGGGTTCGGTGACTCCACTGACTAATTTCCACGTGATGTGATTATATGAAGATGTTAATGATTGTGAGTGCTGGTGATTTGCCATTTGTGTGACCGGCTGCGTGAGCATATAGCTAGTCGGATGACTAGATCGATATATTTACACATTTGTGTGACTGCATGTGTTGTGTGATAATTATTTCTGCTTAGAAAACTCACAAGTCTTGCTTGATTTTTTTTTTCAGGAAGTAAGTTTTTCTTTAATCCGATTTAGGCTATGTTTCTTCGGCGCAGGGCAATAGAGAAATTTTCCTAATCCCATAATTATTTCACTATGTAATTATGAGTATAAAAAGCTATGTATACCAAAGAGTTAGTGAACTCCGCAGTTATAGGATTTGTATATTTTTAGTCGTATATTATTATAGATGAAATCATTCTGTGAGCATATATTATAAATATTGTATTGTAAGCAGGGTAATTTGTAAATGTTTAAGATGTTTTAAATTTGGGCCGAGGTTTAATAGAATCTTGCGGTTTATTTTCCAATCAGTATGGGCTGAATGTTAAAAAATTATATTGAGATAGTAAATTTTTAGTGTTTCAGGCTTACTACGGGCCTCGGGGGCCTTAAGCTTACCTGGGCCCTAGTGCCGGTCCGGCCCATGGATTCGGGTCGTGACACCTATCCATGTCTTTGTTGTTTTGATTCACGTGTGACTTGTAACTATCATTAGGACCTCTTTTCTTTATCTTTTGTTGTTATTTGCTACTTTTCTTTTGATTTTAGTTTAAGGTTGCTTAATTATTTCATAATTGGAATAATTAAATACAATTTCAGGGTGAGAACATAAAATTGAAGAGTCTCATAGCTCAGCTTGGGAAGCCATTAAATTGGACTGATTACCATTTACACAGAAGGTAATTAAATTATATGCTATGATTTTCTTGATTAGTTTATTAATTTTTTTTAATTTATATAATTAAACAGGTAATCAAGGAATAACAATTATTATATATAATTAAGGAATATCGCAAGAGTGCACACGTGTGGGGCATCAACAAGACCGACACGTTTGTCCTCTTCCACATAATATATATATATTGCAAATATAGACCATAGATATATATATATTTTCAATTTTGAGGGTACCCATTTAATTATATTCTATGATCACTCATTTTTACTTCTATTTTATTTTAATTTTTACCTTAGCATGGCCATGTATTGGTTACTTGAGGTTTGTCAATTATTTGTGGATATGGGTCCTAGTGAACAAGTAATTCCATTTTAAAAATATATAAAGATAACCATTGAGGAAAGGAAAACTATCAATTTCAACTTAGAAAAGGCTAAAAAGAAAATAAATATGTGTAATTAGAATCATGATCACATAAAATATAATTAATTTGCATCTATCATTTTAACATATGTTATTAAAGATGAGATGAGAAGCATTAAGATACATAATGGCCAATTAAGATGAAAACGACGTCATTTTCAGAAAGAACATTGGTTATAAGTACTTAACAAATGCATTCCACTAAAATCCACTAAAATGAAAAAAAAAAAGAAATAAAGAAAACTTGGTTACATATGAATGAGCCCCTTAGGCCCACTGTTTATCATTTGCTGAAGCCCAAAACTTGGTTTTGCAATTTCATCTTTCGAAAGGCACAAGTACAAGCGCCCAAAGGGAGACCAAACTAAGCCCTAAACGACGCATTTTAATTTATGCAGAATGTGTCGTTTCTTTCACTTTCTTGGTTATAAAAAAAACAGAATAGACAGAATCTGGAGTGAACCAAAAACAAGCAGCAGCAGGTGCGGATCTCTTCTCCTTATTCGAAGAAATCTCGATCAAAGCCCTCAAAACACACACACAAAACGAACTTTTTAAATCATCATCTTCCACTAAAATGAAAAAAAAAAAAAAGAAATAAAGAAAACTTGGTTACATATGAATGAGCCCCTTAGGCCCATGTTTATCATTTGCTGAAGCCCAAAACTTGGTTTTGCAATTTCATCTTTCGAAAGGCGCGAGTACAAGGGCCCAAAGGGAGACCAAACTAAGCCCTGAACGACGCATTTGAATTTACATAGAATGTGTCGTTTCTTTCACTTTCTTGGTTATAAAAAAAAACAGAATAGACAGGATCTGGAGTGAACCAAAAACAAGCAGCAGCAGGTGCAGGTCTCTTCTCCTTATTCGAAGAAATCTCGATCAAAGCCCTCAAAACACACACACAAAATGAACTTTTTAAATCATCATCTTCCACTAAAATGAAAAAAAAAAAAAAGAAATAAAGAAAACTTGGTTACATGTGAATGAGCCCCTTAGGCCCAATGTTTATCATTTGCTGAAGCCCAAAACTTGGTTTTGCAATTTCATCTTTCGAAAGGCGCGAGTACAAGGGCCTAAAGGGAGACCAAACTAAGCCCTGAACGACGCATTTGAATTTACGCAGAATGTGTCGTTTCTTTCACTTTCTTGGTTATAAAAAAAACAAAATAGGCAGGATGTGGAGTGAACCAAAAACAAGCAGTAGCAGGTGCGGGTCTCTTCTCCTTATTCGAAGAAATCTCGATCGAAGCCCTCAAAACACACACGCAAAATGAACTTTTTAAATCATCGTCTTCCACTAAAATGAAAAAAAGAAATAAAGAAATAAAGAAAACTTGGTTACATATGAATGAGCCCCTGAGGCCCAATGTTTATCATTTGCTGAAGCCCAAAACTTGGTTTTGCAATTTCATCTTTCGAAAGGCGGGAGTACAAGGGCAGGCCTAAAGGGAGACCAAACTAAGCCCTGAATGTGTCGTTTCTTTCACTTTCTTGGTTCTAAAAAAACAGAATAGGCAGGATGTGGAGTGAACCAAAAACAAGCAGCAGCAGGTGCGGGTCTGTTCTCCTTATTCGAAGAAATCTCGATCAAAGCCCCCCAAAACACATAAAATGAACTTTTTAAATCATCATCTTTCACAGGTTTTGCTTCTTTCTATCTTTTTTTTTTTGGCGTATTTCATTGTTATTGTTCAATAATTGTTCATATCTTGGCATTTTATCTTATGTTTCTCTCTTATCTTCTTTATTTCCTTTGTTTTTGCTGATTTTAATTCTATTTGTTGTTATTAATTTTATCATATTGTTTAGAAATTGGAATGTGGATTTCGCTTAATTTCATGCAAAAGTTTATCTCAGTACAGGTTTAGATACCCTTCTTGTATTTGTTCTTTGTTAGTAGAACTTTATTAATTCAGATTTTTGGAGTTTTTAAAAAATTATTTAGGACCAAACTTCAGATATAAATGGAAGATTCGTCTGGTGTAATTTCAGTAGGGTTTTTTTTTGGGTATTTTTGGCCGTCTTAGGAATAGAAAATGTAATAGCAAGGGAGGTAATGTTTCTAGGTTTTGTATGCTACTATTTTGGAGTTGAGAATGGACAATGAATTCAAAACTTTTAGAGTGGGACTTTTGCAAATTGTTTGGAATGCTTGTGTCTTGTAAGTCGGATGTTGATTCCATATAATCCCATTTTAAGCTCCTCTAGATTAGGTAGTTGGTAGATATGGTACTGTTCTCTTTGATGGACATGTTCGTTGTTAATCTAAATTTCACTACTATGTTACCAGGAGGAAAATACTTCATGCAGATATTGGAGGGAGGGAGATTATCTATAATCATTTGGATGGGATTTCGATTTGTTTTTAAATTGGATAGTTGATTAAGCCCTGTGATAGTTGGCATTCTGTTGATCCTAGTGGGGTTTCTAGTGATGATAATTCATTCTTATTTTGATACTAGGCGAACTGCGTGGTTTGGGGATCTGATGGAAACTTAAAAATTGTTGGATCTAGCATCAACATGGTTAAAGAAAAATGGAGCTATTATGTAGTTTCTTTCTCAGGGTTTCAGAAAATGACTTATGACGTGCATTTTAGGTAGTTGTGGATTTCTGAGGAAAAGTTTGTATGATTTGCATTATGAGGGGATTGGTTACCATAGTCCATCTGTTTTGTATTCCTTCCCTTCCCTACCCTTCCCTTCGCTCTGTTTTGTTTTAAATAGTAATCTCTAGTTTAAAAAAAAAGTTTCATTACTTTTTTTTTAAGCCTTGGATGCCTGACTATTACTCCTTCCTTTTTGATTTTTTTATTAAAAAAAAAAATTGAATTGGCTCAAGCATAACAGGTATGTATTGATCTCTGTTGTTTTATGTTTAAACCCCTGGAAGAAATATTGGATCGGCATTTAAAGTTGAGCCGATTCAATTTGTTTTAAAGAATTGAAGGTATATGAAGGCATTTATACACTTTGCCTCAGATTTATAGGTTTCTTCATTATAAATTTATGCTTTTTAAAGAAAACAGACCATTATCCTAATTTTGATGTAGTTTTTTTTATGGTTTTTGAATTTTGTTGCGTCTCTTTTGAGTTCCCGCAAGTATACGGATCGCAACGTAGTAATAAAAAGATCGATCCCACGAGGAACGAGTTGAGTCCACTTGCTACTTTATTCTTAATGATGTGTTTACAGATATAAGAATACAATAGTGATTAATTTCTATTTATGCTAAGACTAATGTTTAATTAAATTAAAAGACAAGTGTATAGTCAAATACTTAGAATAATTAATCATGCACGGTATTTTCCCTTTTCTATTCAAAAGCTTGTAATATACAATAAAGAATTCTTTAATTACATATGGTATAATATAATTCAACTTCTCAGTATAGAATTATACTTTCTATTATATGTATTTCTACATATACTAAAATCCCTATCTTGTTGAATATTAAACCTAATTCTTATTCTTTGATTATTTCAATAAGACAAATTTAACTCCAACAGAAATAAGTGAAATATGCATATGCAAATTCAATTCAATGAATTAAATCTCTTTGATCTTTACTAAACTATTTCCTTCTGAGAATATAATCTAGTAACTTTGATTAAACAAGATCAAAAGATAACTTAAAGAATTTTTACTGAATGCTACCAATTAAATATTGTTGCTTTGCATAGAAGAGTTATGAAGAACAACATACAATAAGTCTATGAAACAAGAGAAAGAATGAATCTAACTCAAGCCTCCGGAGGTCGTCACACCTCGAGGAACTTCTTGGTGTTCTTGGCATAATCAATAACAAGTGACTTTCGTCAATCTTGCTCTAAGTACTACTAACACACTTCTCCTAATACAATCTAAGTGTTTTGTGAATCTAACTCTGAATAAGAATCAATTCTGTATCTATCTTTTTGTCTCCTTTGCTTCATTTTGATTGCTATTTATAGAGGAGGAGAGTGATGGTGGTGTTGGTAGTGATTGGTTGGTCAAGAGGTGCTTGAGGTGACTTCTCTTGGGAGGAGTCCCGACCCTTGCATGGAAAGATATGATTCTCTGATGAAAAGGCAGCAATCACGTCTCTTGGAAATCTCGACTCGCGCTCGCGCTGGTGAAGGTCGCGCTCGCGACTTCTGCTCCAAATGCTCCTGCCTCTCAAAAGTTCTGTTCGCGCTCGCGCATATGTAAGGCGCGCTTGCGAATTTCGCTGGCAAACTTTCTGCCTTTCAAAGGTACTTTCTCGCGCTCGTGCAGATGCAAGGCGCGCTCCCGTCTTCTAGTCCAATTGCTTCTGACACTCGGATCGCGTATGTGAATGTCGCGCTCGCGACTTCCTTTTTCTGGGCGTGGGTTGCGCGTGCGTCCTCTGGTAGCGTTTTCCTTTGTTGCGACTTGCTTCACGGCGCGAGGGCTGGTTTAAGGATTCTTTTCCATGTTTCAACTTGTTTTGGCCCTATTTTTGTATAGAACAAATCTTTGATCTAACTGTGTTCCTGAAAATTACTTTGAAACAAAACAACACGAACAAACGTAAAATGTACAAAAACAATCATGCATTCATGCAATTTATATCAGAATAACATAACAAGATTTGCCCGCTTTGCGAGGCTATCAATTCCCCCACACTTAGCTCTTTGCTTGTCCCTAAGCAAAATATTTATCCTTCTTTTTGAACTTCATGTTGATCATGTTTGTTTTTATCCGTTGATTTAGACTTCTTAAGTAATCTACCAAAGATAAGAGATTTATGTATTTTATGAACCAAGTAGTGTAAAATGAATATGACAAGTAAAAATTTCAAAATAGCAAACAGAAATCTAAAGTATAAGAAATCTAGCCATTTTAAGAAATGAGATAGGCAATCCTCCATCCTTAGAATGCAAAGAATAGGAAGCACTTTAGATAGCATACATGTATTGTTTCTTATCTCAAGGCATTTTTAGGTAGTCTTATTTCTGTCTTACTAAGTGGTTGCATTTTATGCTCCATACCACTTTTTTTTTTTTTTTTTAACTTTTACTTTTGTGGTTGCATTTTATGCTCCATACCACATTTTTCTTTTGCTTATCATTTTTCTTACCTTTGATGGGCTCTCTGATCCTAATATATTGATTGGTGGTGTCATGCTGGGGGTTAGAAAGTGTAGATATTTATCTTTTTCCAAAATTTGGAGTTCATGCCGTTCCCTTCAAATATCTTTTCGGGCATCTGATCTCTCTTTGGCTTGCAAGGGAGAACTGACTTGGATTTTGAGGGGAGCACCTTCTCTTGACTTGCCTATCTCAGTACCCAGTTCCTTATTATTTTATTTTGGTGGCAGATGTTAGGATGTAAAATATGTAATCAATTATGACTTTCCTGGATCCCTTGAGGGTTATGTTCACTGGATTGGTCGAACTGGAAGGGCTGGAGCAAAAGGAACAGCCTACACTTTCTTCACAGCTTCAAATGCCAGATTTGCTAAGGAACTTATCACCATACTTGAGGAAGCTGGGCAGAAGGTCAGTCCAGAATTGACTGCAATGGGTCGTGGTGCACCTCCTCCTCCAGGTTGGTTGACTGTAGGAAGTTTTTTGGATGCATATACCTTTTTTAGGTAATATGGTGGAAATTGATATTCTGAACATGTCTTTGTTGCAACTGAAGTCTGACTTTGTAATTATAAGCTTAAAGGGACAGTTGTATAACTTGACAATCATTGCTGCTATATTTTTATTGTCCTGTACTATACAAGTTCCAAAATCACAAAGGAGATTTTGAGAATGCAAGATCTGCCACTGCTGTTACCTGTTGGTCTAATAAACAATGAAATTGATAGGTCTAGTAAAATATTTTCCTTTCGTTTCGTTTCTTTTCTTTTTCTTTTGTAAGTTTGTGTCAAATCTTGCAATCTTGGATGAACTATGATTTTATGATCACACCATTTTTCCCCAGTCATTAACACTATTGCAGACTGATTAGCTAATCATATGACCTGATGATAGCACTGTTTCCCATGTAATGTATAAATATGTTCTTAGTTGCTAAAGCCTTGTTTTGTTTTTGCATCTGATGAATCAGGTTATGGAAGTTTCCGGGAACGTGGGAGGGGTTATGGTGGTGGCCGCTCATGGAGCTAATTTATGAGATCAATAACTGAAGGGAAAATTTATGTCCAGAGCATTGATACCTGAGATGTCATGCCTAAACGTTGTTCCATTTTAGCTTTTTTTTTTTTTTTTTTTTTCAAATTTCATTGTTAACTTCCTGAAAATATAGGGCTGTTAGTTCTGTAAGATATGACTTATTGAATGATCACCAGAGGTAATGTACTCTGTTGAAATCTGTACAATAGTTTAAAGATTCATATGTTCACTCATTAACAGTACAGACACAAGCCTACAACTTGAGCCAATTAAATTTAAGTCGTTCTGTAATTGAATTATATGATTTTTTTTTTTTTTTTTTTTTTTTGAGAAGGAATTTTATGATGGGGTACATGGTATTTGTTGTAGCTTAGATTTGGATTTAATCGAAAACTCATAATTTAAAAGTGAAAAAAGGCTAAATTTTCTAATTTTTTGATCATAATTTATTAAAGCAATCAAAATAAATAAAAAAATGAACCTTTTTAATAAATTTTAAAAATGTAAAATTTGAGATCGTTTTTCATAATCATTTTAATTCAATAGGAGGTCCATTCTTTAAAACTAATTTTCAGGACAATTGAAAAATTACTATCTTTAAAACTAAATTACAAAAAAAAAAAAAAAAAAAAAAAAAAAAAAAAAAAGGTCCATTCTTTCCATTTGAAGACATAAGCATCCAGGATAATAGAAACAGAAGCAGTATTATTAAGTATTAAGTAGAACAAAAACAGTCTCAGTCGCGCGGTATCGGGGAAGTAGGAAGAAGCGAGTCTGAGAACGAAGAAATCTGATATCAGAAGACACAATGAGCGAGGCAGGTCCAAAGCTCTACGCCAACAAGCCCAAGAAAGGTATCCAATCAAAGTCATCGCGAGTAAATTTGACAGCAACAACTCCCAAGATTCTTGATAACACTTTCTTATTTGTTTCTTCTTTTCAATTATTTGAGTTTGGTTTCGTTGTTGACTCGATTTCTTTTATTGCAATAACAGCGCAGCCTAAGCAATTTCAGGAGCAACTGAAGGCAAAAGATTTCTCTTCCCCAACACCAACACAGACACCGTATGCATCAGCATCTTCAGCTGCTGCTGAGTCGTACAGAATGGGGTCTCAGTCTACAGCTCCTCCTTCTCCTCAGCCTCCTAAGGAGTCCTTTGCTAGACGTTACAAATTCCTTTGGCCCCTTATCTTGACTGTCAATCTAACTGTTGGAGGTACTTTCTTTTCCCAAATTCTACTCATTTCTGTTTGTATGTCAGGCATATTTAATGGTTTGATGCTGGCAATACTGAAATGGGTATCTTGATTTTGGATAGGAGAGGTTTATTATTATCATTTAGTACTATTGTTTACTGTATCTGCTGATAAGGTAACTTTGAGCCGGTGAAAGATTTAAAGGCCTCGGTTTTTCTTAGGGATTCTTGAATTTCTTTTGGCTTCTGAAGGGAGGATATTTGTCTAGTTCTATATGTCTATTGGCCTCGCATAATTTTTTTTAAATCATGCAATTGTAAAATGAGTATCTGGATTCTCTTTCTTGAAAACATTCTTGATTTTGTTATTGGAGGATAATAGGGTTCAGGGCTTTTGCTGGACATGTTGGTTTTTCAATTGCATTTCAAGGATCTCCTTTTCTTTGAGTAATTACTTAAACAGGTTCCAGTTGTAATTTCTGTTGACAATTGGAACCAGGTGGGAGCCAATAAGGTGTAAAGATTTGAGCATGATTTGGATAATAGATTCTAAGCAGAACTGCTTCTCTTGTTTGTATATAAAAGCAATGGTATGTGAATGATATCAATATTCCAAAACACACCAAGTAGTAATTTGTATCGGACTTGAAGTACAGGTTGTCATTATGGTGATATATTAATCATATTTGTGTACAGAAAATGCTTTTTTTTATCTCCAATTTTCCCAAATTTTCTTGCAACTAAAAGCCCATTTGGTTCAGTCTTTTCATGCTATAAGTAATCGTACAGTGCTTGACAGCCATTGGATTAGCTTGCAAATGAAGCTTCTAATAGATCATTGGAAAAAGAAATATTGCAAACTTCTTGATATTATCAATTCGCACGGACTAGATTTCCAACTGGTTAAAGCCTATGCTATGGGCAACCAAATAGTTGAGTTAGGCATGAATTTCCATATTTCAGAGATCTAATTCTTATGCACTTTGATCACTATATAGGCCTAAATATGAAAAATTGTGCAATCTTTTATCTACTTTTGCAGTAATGTTTGATGAAATTCCCATTTAACATGGCTTGAGTGCATGTATAATGAGCTCATGTTAGAATATCACTGCATTACATTAGCAAGTTAAGAATGCATCTTAAAAGGATTTACCTGCAGAGGTCAATGGGAGGAAAATGTTCGGCCTTTAACTTGGGGTGTGGTCCCATAGACGCATAACTGGAGAGAGAATGTGACATCTTGCAGTTATCCTGCTGGTGATTAATTAAATTGATCATATTCGGGAATTAAAGCTTCAATTATAGTAGAGAACAAGTTTTGGAGACTATTTGACATGCTAATATCTTGGAATTGGAGACTATTTATTTCAAATGAATAACCGAATACAGCTTGCAGTTGACTGTAGTGCAGCATATTGGGAAGGATTCTGATGGCTCTTTAAACATGTAAACTGTCAAAGGGCATCAGCAAATGAATGCTAGTCTCCCATGTGTGATTTAGTGATTGCATCAAAATTATCAAACTGTTTAGTTGTTTTGCTCTCAGTCAGCACCGTGTCAAGCCCATTTGAGTATCACATGCTACCTTATGTTCCATTGACCGTGGTATATTTTTCTTCACTAACTTCACATTGTTTTTATCTGCTTCATGCATTGTAAATTATAGTTTTCATTTCCATGAATGAGATGCTATGACAAGTGTGCATTTCAAAGTTCTCTGTTACTTCAATATTTTATAGTGACATGCCCTTACATCTGTTTGGGAATTCGTGAACATAAGATGTTGCTGCACACTTGCATAGCAAACTCTAATTTACAACGTTGAATGTTGTTCCATGTGACATAGTAAATATGCATGGTGCTGTGATAGTGTGATGTATGTGATGCTTTTTGACTCTATATTTTAGAAATTGAATCTGATTGGCTTTAAATTGCCTCTTTGAGCCATCGAGCGTGGCTGAAGCATCTCTTAGAACTGTATATGAGCCCATTTCACCTGTGAAACCAGCATAGTAGATCCATGGTACAGTAGACTGCAGCACACCAGATAAAGGAAGGCATGGCTATTTGTTCCTTCTCAAAATCATTGAATCTGTTGATAACAAAAGATCCTTCTGGCTTTCCTGAACAAATGACAGTGACAGGAGGAACCTATAGAAGCATTTCAGTAACAATTGAAGAAGTGATAGAATGATTCAAATACTTTATATGGCAAGGAAGAAAATCTGATGGCCATTCTTCTTCCATCCTATATCTGATTAGATAAGTGTGATTTGCTTCTTGAAAAGCACAACTCAGAATCTAACATCTGTCCCCTAATTCCAGTCTGTTGGGTCTATTTGATTACTTATTGAGTTCATAAAATTTTCATTAACTAGTACACCTAGGAATTTAACTCTTTGTTAGGTGCTCATTTCATATATATATATATATATATATATATATATATATTGCAGCATGACTATGCAGAGGATAATATCCATAAACTTATAATGATGGAAATAGATGAAACCATCTTT